>NW_017307472.1:410665-437225 GCF_000935625.1 Nanorana parkeri | reverse complement strand
ACTGAACAATAGATTTACAATTATCCTCTGCTAATATGAATGGGTTAAATGATCCGTAGTACATGATATGTAGCCCTGTACCCCCGTTTCCACTTACAGAGCTAGGTTATTTTTCTTTTAAATAAATATTAATGTAATTTTATTGGTATCTATCTACCAGTAGCTGCCTCATTTCCCACCCTCGGCTTATATTCGGGTCAATACTTTTTCCCAGTTTTTTTTTTGCTAAAATTAGGTACCTCGGCTTATATTCGGGGCGGCTTATACTCGAGTATATACGGTATTTAGTTATATCCTTAGTGCTTGGTAGCTCTTATTTCCACATTACACTTAGTGGCGCTGATCACCTTTATTGTTTATTTTTAAGAATCTAGCTATGCATTCCTATGGGTTTTTTGTCTTGTTTTTAACTGAATGACGCCGGGCCAGCGGGCCCGATGTCAGAAAAAAAACAACAGCAGAGAAAGGTTTACTGTGCTCGATCGAGCAGAGTAAACCTTTCCGGGAGAAAGTTTTTTGGGTATTTTTCTGCTTTACGGCGGCCAGTGGGCTTGATGTCAGGGGGAAAAAAACAGTAGAGAAAGGTTTACTCTGCTCGATCGAACAGAGTAAACCTTTCCGGGAGAAAGTTTTTTGGGTATTTTTCTGCTATACGGCGGCCAGTGGGCCCGATGTCAGGGGGGGAAAAAAAGAGTAGAGAAAGGTTTACTCTGCTCGATCGAGCAGAGTAAACCTTTCCAGGAGCCGCCAGGCGACCCCTGGCAAATAGTCATTCGACTCCCGACGGGATCGCGGCCCACAGGTTGAGAACCGCTGCACAGAGGGAGCCCTTATGTGTTCTGCAATCAGAATGCCATCTGCCATTAAAAGTGGATCTATACTCTAAAACAAAGTCACTGTTACTTGAACATTTCCTTAGATCAGGCAGTAGAAAATGTAATCAGAAAGTGGGGAAAAATCTTTAGTCGTCAGTCACATGGCCAATGCTGTGGCAATAGTCATGTGGTCTAGGTCCGGATAAGTATATTAAAACTGCTGCCCACCATTGCAAAATTAGCTGCTCACACTGTAGGATAAGTGTGTATGTGCATTTGACAGCGTGCTTGCAAACTGTGGCAGGCAGCAGGAGTGGTGTATTTCCTATTATGTTTAGAAAGTGTTTAGAAAGTGGTAACTGCTGTATGTTTAAATGTTTCCATTGTTTTATTATGCAATCTCTCTGTAATTTACAGGAAGTTACATTAAATATAATCATTTGGTTAATTCCTACACAAGCTGAAGAAATATTCTAAATTATAGACATGTACAAAGATCCCAAAAATAATACAGGTCTACCTGACTAAATCAGATGTTCCTTTAACAACAGATTTAATGGGTGGACATAGAGTAGAATATACCTTTACCAAACAAAAGGACACATGCAAGAACAATGAGCAAAAAGATGGAGGTGCAAAGTTCAGCAATGTATATCTACAGTACTCGATTTCAGTTGACTGGAAATCAATGCACTTTGCTCCATGCCTTAGTGAATAAGCTGGTTAGCCTATGTTTTATTGAGGAATCCTACCTGACTGAAGAAAGGTATTTTATATTTTATCTGTAAGGGCATATTAATGGCTTCCAAAGTACAGTATAAAAACGCATGGAGCAAAACAATAGTTGTTATATATAAAATAGCAAAAGTAAGTCCACTCATTGAGCAAGGTAGAAGTCTCAAGTTCTAAAAAAAATTCCTAGTGGATGATATCAATTAATTATTTACAATATGATAATAGTGTGATCATTTACATATGGAGTAAGTCATGTACAGCATACCGTACAGAAAGGTGCACCATGATTTATAGACTATACAGAATGGCCTACATAGTAGTGTGTAGAATTAAATATATAACATACATCACAGTATACTGACCAGAGTATATCAATGTACGGTACAACATGTGGCCTGATGGGGATTACATAATCTACAATGCTACATAATAAATTTAGCGGTATAGACCATTTTCATCTGCATTACAAAATAACTTTTTTTTTTTAAATGTAGAATGTAACATATTACATAGACCATAGAGTATTATGGAGTACAAAAAATTGTATACATAGTAAAGCAGTACAGAGTACATATCATACAACACATTGTACTGTGTGTAGCAGTATGGAACACACATCTAGTTATTATTATACAGGATTTATATAGCGCCAACAGTTTGCTAAGCGCTTTACAATATAAGGGAGACATTACAATCACAATACAATTCAAGACAAGATGGTAAAGAGGACCCTGCCTCTGAGGGCTTACAATCTAAAAGGGAGGGACAAGTGATACATTAGGCGCTAGATGTGTGGAGATGAGTTGCTTGAGATTGTGATGGATGAATGGTTAGTTTGGAGGTGGGATAGAGATATAGATAGATAGAGATATAGATAGAGAGATATACGCACACTCACACCGACCACTTTATTAGGTATACCTTGCAAGTACCAGGTTGGACCCCTTTTGCCTTCAGAACTGCTTTAATTCTATGTGGCATTGATTCCACAAGGTGTAGGAAAGATTCAGAGATTTTGGTGCATATTGACGTGGTCGCATCACGGGGCCAAAGTGTGCCAAGAAAGTATCCCCCACAGCATTACACCAACAGCCTGAACCGTTGCTGCATGGCAGGATGGATCCATGCTTTCATGTTGTTTATGCCAAATTCTGACCCTACCATCTGATTGTCACAGCGGAAATCGTGACTCATCAGACCAGGCAACGTTTTTCCAATCTTCTATTGTCTAATTTTGGTGAGCCTGTGCGAATTGTAGCCTCCTTTTCGTGTTCTTAGCGGACAGGAGTGGCACCTGGTTTGGTCTTCTGCTGCTGTAGCCCTTCTGATTCAAGGTGTTCTAAGTGTTCAGAGATGGTATTCTGCATACCTTGTTTGTAACGAGTGATTATTTGAGTTACAGTTGCCTTTCTATCATCTCGAACCAGTCTGACCATTCTCCTCTGACCTCTGACATCAACAAGGCATTTTTGTCCACAAAACTTCCGCTCAGTGGATATAGTCTCTTTTTCGGACATTTCACAGTAAATCCTAGAGATGGTTGTGTGTGAAAATCCCAGTAGATAAGCAGTTTTTGAAATACTCAGACCGGCACGTCTTGCACCAACAGCCATGCCACGTTCAAAGTCACTTAAATCCCCTTTCTGATGCTCGGTCTGAACTTCAGCAAGTCGTTTTCACCACGTCTAGATGACCAAAATGCATTGAGTTGCTGCCATGTGATTGGCTGATTAGCAACTTGTGTTACCAAGTAAATTAACAGGTGTACCTAATAAAGTGGCCGGGGAGTGTATATGTTAGTGTTGGTGCATTAAAAAGTTCTACTGCAAGTATTGGTCACTGCCATGGTGTACAAACAAAAAGAGCATGTACAGTTCAAAAGTTACTATACAAGTTTTCCTTGCTACCATATTGCACAATATTATGAAAAATAAAATCTGGCATCTATCTAGCCACTGATTTCTAGGTATTTTGTCTTGCAAGGTGCAGGACTAAGAAATGGTGGGAAAATTCATGGCACACTAAACAGTGATAGATCTCCATGACGGGTATAATTCACAAAAAGAGCACATTTTAGGTTTGGATATATGCCTTTGAATAGACACATACAGCAGCATTTTTAAACCCATCAGTGGATATGCATGTGTGCATCTGAATTTTCAGACATCTGCTTCAGCTACAAATTGCATCATGCTACAAATGACACAGAGGAAACTGCTCAATACAAGGCTTTCACCCAGCAAGTCTTATTCAATAGCAATAGAAAGAGAAATGGTTTTTGCTGTCAAGTGGAGTGGTTTAGCTTTGGGCCAGACCTTCTTTGCCGAGTTAAAGGGGCCAGATTTCAATGCTGTCTTCATACAGCGGTAACTCTTTGGCTGCCAGGCCCTGCCTCCCAATTTTCACCTCAGATAGCAAGGCCATTTTTTCTATTTTTCACAATTGAGGAGCTGGTTGCAGTAACTTTTTTAATAAATAAATGATGGTACTAAAAGCCATGGTGGAAAGTAAAGAGCAACCATCTACACCTGATGGAACTAAAGAAGACTCCCAAGAGGTGATAGACACTAGAAGCAGGAGGGAACAGGATTCCGGGCTGCAGACGACATAAGTAAGCAAAGCCCACCAAGGGCCAAGGTGACCAAACTTGCTGTAGGTGAGCAGCAGGAACAAAGACCGAAGTTTCACATCACTCTTTACAAACATGGGAAGTAGCAGATAGATTTTTCTTTGAATTGAACACTCCATCTAGATGATGACTGTGCCGAGTCTCACAATGTTAACCCCTTCTGTGGTGGGAAAAAGGTCATTTTAAATCTGCCCAGCAACCTAACTAATAGAGGTAGCTCACATTGCTTGGTCAAGCCAGTCCACTCATTAAATGAGTCTCCAGAGACAGGGCAAGTGCTGAGACAATGCCAGCAGCTCTGGAGCTGGAAAGTGTACCCGGGCTAACTGGTTATCAGAATTAAATCTGTAAAATGCCTTACACAGAAACCAGTGCTTGAAGGTCCCTTCCAGGCACAGCACTCCAAAAGCTAGACTGAGGACAGCCATGCCAGGTAGATGCAAATCAAAGAGGTTCCAGTAGCAATGTAAGGAAGAGTCTTGATTGTAGAAAAATGGTGAACAGTAAGTAAAAAAGGTGCTAGAAAAATTAGATTAGTCTTTTACTGCAACTTTTACTTTTCACTGCTACCGAAAGTCAAATGTGTAAAGCCAGCCTTCCAGCTCTTTTCAGGATAAGCAAAACAACCAGTTTCTGATTAAAGAATAGTTCACATGTATAGCTCTCTCAAAGCCAAGCAACATTTCCTCACGCTGACCAATAACTGCCAACAATTCCATTTATATATTCATATAATGTACTGTTTCCAGCCACCACCTAAGGGAAGGATCATAATGAATGCACTATACGCCTATTTTAACAGGAGCAATCTATACCAAGGTGTGCCTCGTCATGCAGAGAAGATCCAGCACTGGGTTAGTTTAAAAATTGTGAAACAAGATTATGACAGTTTGTGAGTGCTTCTTCTCTACACGAATCAATCCTCGTTACTCACGCTGCGTCAGAATAATGCCATTTTTAACTTAAGCTTTTCCTTTATAACAACATCACTCAAGTAAAACTTAAATTTGCACTCATTTTGTTTTACATATGTATATTGAGAGCAACAAGGCAGCCACCAGCCGCTGTCAGAATGCAATGCAAACAAAGCATCATAAGCGTTGGAGGAATCTGTTCTATTTTTTTCCGTTCAGCCTGCAGGTGTATATCCGACTTAATTGTTCTGTGATCCAAGATTACAATTGGGAGGGCTAGTTACACTCCTTGTAATAACACAGGCAGACTGCAGGACAGCTCTGAATTTCTAAAGAAAGTAGTATAAAACTCTCAATCTTTTTTCAATAATGAATCCAAATCAAATAAATATATATTGCCCAGCATTTGCTTTGCTTTACATTTTTGCCCAAACACTTACAATCATCATGTTTCTGAACAGCTGCTTCCAAGTCTCTCAGCTAAGCTTCCCTGAACTTCCTGTCTATTACAAGATCACAAAGGAGAGAGCAGATTCCAGCAACTGTTCATCTACTAGATTGGAGGAGAGAGGGCCGAGGGGAGGGGAGTAGATTGATTTGCTGTGTTTGTGGAGACACGGACAGCTTACTAGCACACACAAGTGTGAGTGCATAGCACTCTGCTTGAGAAAGGAGGCACTCTAAAACAGGATATCAGGACCAACTGATTCTGCAGGAAACTAAAACATATTGTTGAGGTTTACATACACTTTAAAGTTGTATATAATGTTTTCATTGATATGTTTACCCCTTTAAAAAGTGTTAACATGCCAAAACAAGCTCACTATCATCCAGTCCTTTATTATTATGGGTGTTCTGGAGACAGTACAACGTGCCACACAGTCCTCACAATCTCTATCACCAGCACCCCTTGAAGAGAGATTTACTACCAAGGATAAGTTTATATTACATTTTAATTTGATAATGGCAGTTATTATATAGACTTAGCTTGTGAGTACATTGCTGCATGTGAACCATTGTCTGCTTTGACTGCCTATGCTTTAGAAAACATCCAACATGCCTATAACGATATGCATTTGCATACCTACACTTTGAGCAGATTCCCTTTTTCATACAACAGAAAGTTACATAGTTACATAGTTAGTCAGGTTGAAAAAAGACACAAGTCCATCGAGTTCAACCTATAGAGATAAGATAAGACAACATATAAGTTCAACCTATAAGAGATTAAAAAGAAAAAGAAGAAAAGCCTAAACAGAACGCTATGCCCACAATTACCCACTGTTGATCCAGAGGAAGGCGAAAAACCCCTACAAAGCATGGTTTAATTTGTTCCAACAGGATATTCCCTGGATCAACAATCTCTGATGCTTAATATACCTATAAGAACTCAATATCCAGTAATATCCTGTGCATTTAGGAATACATCCAGATTTATTTTTTTTTTAACAATTAACTGAGAAGCTCTGGAGCTGGAAAGCGCACCCAGACTAACTGGTTACCAAAATGAAATATGGGAAGTGTCTAACGTAGAAACCACGTGTTATTCATTGACTTCGAGGTGAATGCCTGCTGTGTAGTGAACATTGCAGTATACTATGGTACCTCCTGGCTAGTAGATGGATTTT
This sequence comes from Nanorana parkeri, assembly GCF_000935625.1. NCBI lineage: Eukaryota > Metazoa > Chordata > Amphibia > Anura > Dicroglossidae > Nanorana > Nanorana parkeri. The sequence goes on along the minus strand of NW_017307472.1, from coordinate 430,504 downwards.
TAAGAAGATGTACACATTACAGCCTGCATATATGAACTATTTGTAAGATGGTCCAAATAGAAATGGTGCAATGCATTGCATTTATAAGAATCTAGCAAATGTGCGCATGTTTTTGTTCAATGAGTGATTCAGAATGGTGATAAACATTTCATGTACTTAAGCTTCCCTCAGAAGAATAGATTAAGTAAAGCAATAAGAGAGAGCAGAGCAATAATACTGTACAACCCATAGCAGCCAGGAACCACATGCTAGGTGACACCAGTAATCTAAAATTTACACTCTAATCAAAACAACAAATTAAGTCTTGAAATGAAAAAGAATGAATAGAATACATCATTTACTTTAGTTTTTTCCATCCAGACACATGCTGTAGTACACCCACCCACCAGACTCACGTTTGTCTGCATTATGGTTTTCTTGGAAAACACCTGCTAATGACGCTGGAACACCCCTTGCTGCCTCTCATATACAGTAAATAAAATGCCAGCCCTAAAAAAAATTCTTATAATCATTAATCCTTTTTAAACCTGTCCTCTAATGAATTATGACTTGGAAGCAGAGAAAAAGCAAGTTGCACAGCAGAGGTTTCAGGAATTCAAACACTTCTATTACTCTTTCACAAGCCTATTAGATGGTCTGTGAAATCAGGGTGCAGTGGATTGCCGAAAACAGTTTGGTTTTAGAACAGTATAATGTATACTTAATATCATTAGTAGTTTATGGATTGCTTTCACCTTTTGCTTGGAATAGCGGTTGAAATTTACTAGGTTGGTATGGGTTACTGTCCTCCACACCTTATCCTCTTCATTGTACTGCATGTACAGTAGCTGTATACTGAATACGCATAACAAGGCATAAAACCAAGTTTGATGTGCTGGAGATACTGGAGCATTCTCTAAATAGTTACTATGTTGGAGTTACATCTTCATAGCAAAGGTTGCAAGTTGGCAATAAATTCTGTGGAAAAAGGCTTATATGCCTTAACTAAGTCTGAGTGTTATAAAATAAGGAGATAACAGGTGCATCTACATCTAGCCGACATATCTATAGGAAGCATAAAGAGCTGATCTTCATTTGTCTCGTCACTTTTCCTAACCAGTAATGAGAGTAATTTGCAGGCAGCCATTGCTGATGTCTCCTTCTGAAAAATGCTAACTGCCTAGCTATCATACTAGAGCAATGGCTCTATTTTCTAGTAATACAGAGATTACAGAAAGAATACAGAAAGAATTCAAATGTTCCCTGACTTTTGTTTATGAAATCTTGTATTAGTTATTGACGCAGACCGCTTTGCCCCCTAACTGTCCACACGGCTTTCCTTACTTCCAGCCCGCCGCCATACTGTGCCCACAAGTAGATCCCACCACTTCACACTCTGAACCCCTGCTGTGTCTACATGTGGTTTCACCACATGCAGGCTACAAACTTCCCTTCCACAAGAGTTGCACTATCCCAGCAGAGACAGGCGTGGCCCTGCTTCCATGCTCTACAGTGCCGTGCCACTTGCTGTACCTGGACCTCTGCTCTGTAATGCTGTACACTGTTCCTGCTTGCCCCTTGTTATGTCTGGATTGGTACCTTGTGACCCTGAACTCAATCACTGATGTATCAGATTGCTACACTGGGGTCTACTCCTTAGATAAAGCCCCCTGTATGTCAAACCCTTCAACAAGAGCCCCTTGGTCAAGCATCAAAACTTTTTACCTCTGTCTATTTTGTTCCACCCATCACACACAGATATACGGAAGCTATGTATGGCTAGAACATTAGCAGTTTCAGCTAGAGACTAGTAATGGCATTTCCTTGTATTTCTCTCAGCAAGGATCCACTTATTTTGTATTCTAAAGTGGTAGTAGAGGGTTTTCGGCTGCCTCTCCATAACCATAATGGGCTGTACGGTCTTAAGGCCAAGCAAATAACAAACATCCATCATCATCTTATTATTATCATGTATTTCGTGGGGGGAAAAAAGTGGAACAAACAAATCCCATATTATTTTACTAAGCAATAATTGCCATATCAAGCAGCTTATAAGAGATACTGAAAGATTAGGCTAAAAAATTAACCATCCTTATTGCTAATTCTCTACAGCTATCCTCTTTTTGGAAGGACTTATGACAAAAATCATATTCCATGTGCTTGTGAGATAGATTAATTCAATTAAAACATCTATAAAAATATAAAGAAGGCATTTGCAAAGCTCCACAGGCGATATGCTGAATGTGTTTCTATTTATTTCAGCAATATCTTGGATGATTTGTATGGAATATAGAAAAACTCCAGAGAATATAATCAAAATGCCTGTTTCAGATATTTAGGGAAGTATATAATTCACTTCACAATGGAATAGTGTAAGAAGCCATAAAAGAAACAAATGAATTGCATTACATATGAGCAACCACCCATGGATACAAAAAGAACTACATAGCAAAAAAACATTAGCACAATTTCTACAAAGACACAAACTAATATTGCACCCATGCTACAAGCATGACTATAATAAAAATAAAAAAAAAGGAGAAATTATTAAGTAATCATTAGATTTATATGTACTAAATATCGCCTAATAAAAAAGAAGAATGAGGAATGCTTGCACGTGTCAGAAGCTAGAAGGAATGGATAGCAATTTGGTTTAAAGATTTTTGCAGGGGTTAATACAAACATAGTTAAAGTGGAAGGAAAGGCTACACAACTACATATCTGTTAAATGTTGATTCCCTTTTGCTTTTATATTCTTCGCAGACATTTTCTATTAAATTGACATCTAAATACCTTTTACTAAGTGGTCATGTGATCATAACACTCCCGCTGCTCTGCGTGGTCCTCTGTCAGCCAACACGCTGTTGAATTTCAAAGCGTGCAGGGAGATCACGCACTGGCGTCCATAGTTCCTGGGTGTTGTCGGCTGGCAGGGAGTTCACATCCACCAGCCTCATCAACACCAGAAAGAGAAGATGGTAACAAAGCTTTGTGGTCACGTGACCACATAGAAAAGAATTCAAACTTTTTTTATTTCAATGCCAATTTAGTAGAAAATATCTGCGGGGAGTACAAGAGCAAAGAGAATTTACATTTAAAGTGCAACTGAAGCCAAAACATTTTTGTTTTGGATAGAGTGTAGAGGAGTTAGAACACCTGTCAGGTTTCTATTGCTGTCTGGCTGAAATCTTATGCCCCCATGTGCTCCAAGATGGAGACCCTCATAGTTTAGAGTTAGGACCGCACTATAAGGAGGTGGCTTGGCGCGGCTGTGCGGCTTTCACATTTTCATTTTCCAAACCTCTGTTATTGACCTTAGTGGTGAGACAAGTTTTTTTACATGCTGACTTGTGAGTGTGCCATGATGCCTTTCTACTGTTCTACTGTTCAAAGCCCATTTCGTGTGCACTTTGCTGTATAGTTGATGACAAATTGTTGAGTGCGTTTGTCATTTGTTTTGCTTGACCGATTTGGTGCAGTGACGCATGAGGGTTCTCAGCTGCCATAGGGATGTGCGGGATCCCTTGTGTGTTCCTGTGCCTTTAAGGAGGTTGGGCTTCCCCCTGACAAACCTGCACCCAATTTGAAATCTTGTGACCCCAGGTGCTCCAAGATGGAGACTCTCATAGTTTAGAGTTAGGACCGCATTATAAGAGGTGCCTTGGCGCGGCTTTCACATTTTCTGCAGAAGACGTGTATCCAAACCTCTGTTATTGACCTTAGTGGTGAGACAAGTTTTTTTTACATGCTGACTTGTGAGTGTGCCATGATGCCTTTCTACTGTCTATTGCTGTCTGTTCCCCATTACAGAAATCATCCCCTCTATTTGTCTTGGTGACTTATCACTGAAAGTAAAAGAAAAGCCCAAATTTTGGGTTTTCACCCAAACAGGAATAGATGGGAAATCTTCCAATGAGGGCACTATTTCTGGTTACCCTGCTGACCACATGTGACTTCCCTCACTTTGAAGGGATTTCATCTCACTTTCTTTTGTGGCTATCGGACAGGAAGCAAAGGGAATTCCCTCCAGTTGGGATGTCCAGCCTTGTTGAAACAACAAGATCGCTCAGAGCTCCAGAATACTGATGAGGAAACAGGAATTCTCTTGTGTCCAATACCCCTGCACCGTCAAGGACCCCTCTCCAGCCTGCCATCCATTGTGAGGATTTTCCAAGAGATCAGAAGGAAAGACTTCCTCAACCCCGGAACTTCTGAGCCACCATACCAGAGACAACCTGGCCCTTGGAATCAGGCAAAGCAGTTTGTCCAGAGACCGAGTTAACTTGTCCAATGATGACAGGATGTTAAGCTGCAGTGTTCTTAAGTGCAAATGGGCAAACTGGACTGCCTCGAATGAGGCTGCCATTAACTCCAGGACTCTCATGCAGAAGTCATGGACTAAAGAGTCAGAGTCTGGGAAATTTCTCTTGGGGAAGAAAAACTCTTGAGCTATGTCAAGGATATGACCCAAGAGTACTAAAACTCTGACTTGAGAAGGTTCAGGATCATCCAACCAAACCTTTCCAAGGTCTGAATTGTCTGTGCCACATTGTCAGCTAGAATCTGTACAGACTGCTTTTACAGGGGCCAGAAAATTGGTGAACACTCAAGGTGCAAAAGATAGGATGAATGGAAGTGCTGGGTACCCACAGAAAAGCAAGGGTAGCACTGATGTGCTGGACATATGATAACATGTTGATAGCCACAGAGGTCTGAAAGTCTCCCTGATAGAGGTAGATTATGACTGACCTGGTGGATTCCATGCAGAGTTTTTGGAACCAAATAAAGACATTTAGGGATCTGAAATCCAAAATAGGGCACATGCCCCCATAAGATTTTGGAATCTGTGAAAAGGATGTAATAGAACCCTAAAACCTTTCTGCTGTAGTAACTGGGGAGATAACTTTTCGATCCAGAAAGCTTGGAAGGGCTATATGGAGATTTGTTAATTGAAGGTTTCAAGACATGAACAGGAATGCAGGCAAAGGGCAGAACTCTGGAAACAACCTCCCTTACCCATGCATGTAAGGAAGGTTGCTGTCTGTTCAGGTGTCTGCAAAGGTTAATAGACCACCACTCTGCAAAAGGGGAGAGCAGCAGTGACTGGTCTTTATTACAGGAAATTCCTACACAAAATAACAGTTTCACACTGGATTACTGTGCAACTTAGGAAGAAATACATAAACACACACCAAGATTCACATAAGAATATAAATGCTTCTTGTATTTAGACAATATTTGCTCATCCTGGGAGTTCAGTTTTAATGGTATGTGGCGTCATCCACCTGGTTGCAGTCTCTAGTAGGGCTAAATGTACATCTCAACACTGGGTAGACAGAAATACAAAACCTTTTGCAGGAAAACCAACCCACTTATATGTGTTTAAACTGTGTATTTTGCTGTTTGGAGTACACCTGGAGTTCAGTTTTAAAGAGCAGAGTATTTTGCAACTAGCAGGAGTGGTGTCATGTTGGGGAGCCCGAATACAGATTATCTAAGGAAGTCAGATTAGCCCAAAACATAGGATATCAATGCTGTATGAAACACCTCATCCATTTCCATAACTGCCTGTATATGGGTACTTACTGTGCCATTATTGTGGGGTTAAACAGCATAAATAATACATCATCTAAAGCTTTCATGTTTTACAGTGAGCTTTTAACTAGTAAAAGAAAGTATTTTTTATATGGATTTAAAAACATAAGAATATTGAAATGTCTTACCTCTGCAACTTTTGGAGGAACTCCATCTCCTAGCACCTCCCTGATGAAGCATTGCTGACTCATGTAATAAGAAGGACCTCCACACGTCCGTTTGAACGCATCTTTTAGCCTTTTCAGTTCTACATCAGTCACTGCATTCAAATGGGGAAAAAAAAGTTAGTGCAAACGGTCATATATTACTTTTTATTTTATGTTACAATTTAAGAATTTAATCGTTTAGAAACATGTAATGCAAGCATATCGGGTAGACAATACAGGCTGAGAAGGGAGTAAGTAGATCATTTTCTAGAAAATAATATTGTTCTAAGGCAACACTTAAATATTGTCTAGGTTTACATATAATAAAAACAAAAGTATGTGCCGAACATTCTAATTGTAATGTTATTATTCAGCGTATTGCGTATATTAAATAAAATAAAAGGGTCATTTTGTGATTAAGAAAGATTCACTATTTACGACTTAACAAACTGACAGTCTGATAGACTCGGACCAAACTGGCTTCATGCCCCGCAGATCCACCGATATTAATTTACGCAGATTATTCACCAACATAAATGCATCTCATGTCAACACCGGGACTCGATGCAGGGATCTCATTCCCGGTTATTTTATTATTTTTGACTAAGTGTGGGTGTATTGTTTTTTGGGTGCATAGCTACACCTGGTTCCCTTGTCGGGAACAAGTGGCATGCACTGTTATGTTTAATAATGTGGAAAATAATAAAAATATTTTGCAAAAAAAAAGAAAGATTCACTATATTTGTCCTTGTGACCACTGTCAATGGAACTTGGAAGTGAGGGAAAATACAACATTTTCAGTTGTCACCAGAACAGGAATAGAGGAGACATTTTCCAATAGATACACTTGTTTTGGTCACAGCTATCCAGTTGAGGATTTCTACCTTTGTATCTACAGGACAGGAAGGGAGAGGAAATCTCCACAATGGAACAGAGAAGAGTAAGAGAGAAAAAATTTTAAATTATCCCCCCTCTATCCAAAGCCACAAGATAGTTTGCACTTCAGATATACCTTAAAGTTTATCTTTGGTATATAGAGTAGAGGATGGTGAAACCTCTGCCAGTTTTTTTGCCATCTCTGTCCCATTGGGAAGATTCCCCATCACGTCATGTGCTGTACACAAAACAAGAAATGAGAAGAAATCTCCTAAAGTGAGGGAAATACCGTCCCTACCTTAAACACTTGTCACTGGAACAAATGTCTCCATTGGAAACTTTCCCTCTATTTCTGTTCAGGTGGCAACTCATAATTTTGGATTTCCTCTCACTTTTGGTTCCAGTGACAATGGTCACTAGGACAAATAGAGAGTTCAATCTCTACAGCGGAAATACAGACTGCAGGTAAAGTCATCATAACAGTTTAGACTTAAAGTGACCCCGTCACCACAGGGTCCATTATACTTGCCTATCTGGTGGCCCATGTCCTGAAACTCCTCTGATTAACTGCTTTCCAGCCTCTGCGGGTATTACACACTTTCTTTCCTACTTTCCCTGTTTGACACAGTGGTTTCTTCCAGAGGCTCATACGTCAATACAGGACATACGACCCAACAGGAGTAACCATGGCATGCTGTGGAGAAGCAAGTATTCAATTCATCCCACCAACTGAATATCTGCAGCATCTGAAAATGTGATGATCCAAGACATGGCGCCAGACAGATAAGTATTAGGTTTGTTTTTGTTTTTTATTACCAAGAATTATTTTAAGGTAAATACTACAATAAAATCCCCCAATACTTTCCCTTTAAAAGATACCAATGAGAAATGAGTAAATAAAAAAAAACCTACACTGTTAAGTCAAAACTGGAGGATTCTTCCTTTTTTATATGAGAAAAAGAGGAACAATCACCTTACTGGGCAAGCACAGAATCATAAAATATACCCCAGAGCAAGAAAAATAAGAATTTGCCACATAGCAACTAACGCAGCAAATCTCTGGATATCCTTTACAATCAATCAATCGGTGTTAATGGAAATAACTTCCATTGTCTAATGCACTCATTAATAGGGTGCTTTAGTCCATAACCAAAATCTTACACTAGGAAGAAGAAAAGTATATGCAAGGAACGACTAAAAAAATAGCCCATATACAACAGCACCACTAACAACTAGTGTAAATAAAGACAAAAATATCATCTAAAAAATGATTTTTTAAATCATAAATACCCAGAAGCCATTGGAAGAAAATATTAACAACAACACCACAAAACTCTTTCTAGCCTTTACTTTACTACATCCATCAACTGCCAAAGATATGCCACTTCCCTACTAGGTACAATGTAGCCAATACATTTTGTTGTTCAAAGCTAAGAGAGCAAAACACTGAAGACAAGGAATTCCATTCATTTCTATGGTTCCTGTTCACACCTGAACGTTTTGTCGCAAGCAGAAAAATGCCTGTCGCTGGAAAAAGTCCACGAGCTACTTTATAGCAGATTTCAGAGCTTTTTGGTCCCATAGACTTCAAATGGGAAACTGTGCAACAAACTGCCCAGGTGTGAACAGGAGCTTCCGAAATGAATGGGATTCCTTGATTTGAGCTTTTTGTCGCACTTAGCTATGAGGTGTGAACAGAGCCTCAATCTCGCATGAGACATTAGCAAATGTTGAGGTGCTCATGTTCAACCTATTCACACCATAGCATTCCGCTAAAGGCATGGTTTCCATTGCTTTTAGCTTACGCAATCACACAACACAATGCAGCACATGCTAGGTGTCATTCGAATTGCTCCTTCTGCAATAGCATGCACTGAGTTGCCTGGTGTTTAAAAAAAAGTAGTGTATGCACCAGGATGAATGGCTATGCAATGTACCGGCACATCTAGCATGCGTTGCATTGTGTGATGGTGTGCGCTTAACACATAGAAAGCATGCCATAGCACAACATTATGGTGTTAATAGGCCCTAAATCTGTCTCACGATGCCTTCTAACTTAAACAAGAATGCATGGATTGCTCGTCAACTTTACACCCTCCTATGACCAATCCCTTCTGATCAGAGTTTGGTACTATAATGTTGAAAGTGATTAGCTAAATTCAGTTGTCATGTGAGCAGCATAGGTGTAAGATGTACTGACCACTTTGGCTGGTAGCAGCCACTGAACAAAGACAGGCAGCGACCTACACAAGAGATGAAACCTGGTCTTCTATCCCAGTGTATTGCAATAGACAGTGGTTTTGATCCACAGGGTACTAAAGCAATACTAAAGTATGCAGTACTTACTACCTGCCAAAGCAACCTCTCCAGTGAGGCAACATTTGCACTCTTCCTCGACTGCACTGACATGTTGTTCTAGTCCACATCTTTAACTATCTTCACTGGGCGACGTAAGGTGACATAATTCCCACACATGCACACAGGAAGGAATTCATCCCAGCACCCACACATGCACACAGGAAGGAATTCATCCCAGCACCCACACATGCACACAGGAAGGAATTCATCCCAGCACCCACACATGCACACAGGAAGGAATTCATCCCAGCACCCACACAGGAAGGAATTCATCCCATGCCGAGTGTGCATGCGTGGTTTAAAAAGGAGAATTATGGGGAGAGAGTGGAATACACTCATCCCCATAATTAGAGCCGAGGTGTGACACTGAATCTGTCACATGTCAGCTCTATAGATTGAGAATTGAGCGATCACATACCGCTGATCGATCAGTTCATGATCTTCTCCCTGCAGAGAGTGATGACTTTCAGTCACTGCTCCCTGTGGGGATTCCCCCTCCACCCTCTCTGTTCCCCCAGTGCTCATTGGGGGCAGGCACAGCTGGTGCTGGCTATAGAGAGGCAGAGCCAACTGTCAACCAGGCAGCAGGGTGGATCCCAACATTATTGTTGGGATCCGTCCTGGCTGCAGCGTTGCTCTGCGTGGCCCTCTATATTAAGAGTTTGGTCACAGGTCATTAGTAAATGTCCTCCTGCGACCTTAACGAGAACTATGGCAAAAAAAGGTTGGGCTATAGTTCTCTTTTAATGTACAATCTTTACAAACTTGCTAGAAGGCAGATGGGATGCTTTTATTGCAGAAAAGGCATACAGAGTCTACTTTGTCCTAAAAGCATACATGTTAAAACACTTTTTCCAGCACTTTTAAACACAAAGGAAGAATAGGAGAAAAAGGACATCCTGTGTTGTCATGAGACCAGATCAAAGACACCTGGAAAAAAGGCCAGGGAAGGGGGAGAGGTGCAATTGAGCTTTGTTTGTCCTTTAAAATCAGGTTATATCACATAATAAGCAGGTTTTTCATGCGGCACAAGAAGGAGCTGATACTCATGGGTCTATTTATAGTGTGTGTTGTGTTTGGTTTGTTGTCCAGGAACAAAGCAGTACATAGACTTAATTACTTGCTACAGGCCAACAATTTTGCAAAGTGCCACTTTTCTTCCTAAACAGATGCTTGCATACTGATTTATCAATTTTGCGTATTGCTTGGAAATCTCTTTTATAGCAAACACTGCTTACCAAAAACCAGATTTGTTTGCCGTTTATAATCTTATTTAAATACCCTTTTACAGCTGCAATCCATACGGACATGACCTGGTCCTCTATGTAAATGTTCACCAGCAAGTTGTGATATGTTAAATTTACTAAACCAAATCACAGGTGATACCTTGAAAGTCCTACAGGAGAATCTGTGTCAGAATATCTCGTCAATCACAAAACATGATTTCCATAAAGCAAAACCAGTCTATTTCCAGGAGACTTCTCTCCAAAGCAATGCAACTTGAGAACTATAAATAAACGTGTAAGCAGCTATCAGCTATATTCCAAATTAGTTTCACAGAGAAAAATGCATCACGTTCGGTGGTAGGAAAAGCAAAGTCTGTATTTATTAAAGCAACACGGGTTCTATAGGTGATGATGAAACAGCCAGCCAATGGGAAGAGAATGAATGATGAGTATATGAGAGACATTCTGTACAAACAGAGCCAAAAAAAGTCAGACTGACAAAAATGCCGTGCAAATTAGGGAACATTTTTATATAACGCACCTAAAATTCGAGTAATTGAATAAAAAAATAATTATTAAATGTCAATTAAAGCATAACTGAGTGACATTTGCTTAAAGCTCTGTAAATCAAACTCATTTTTAATAAAATACTTCTTGAGATAAGGTGTACTTTAATCTAGGGATGCACAGATACTTGGCATTTTCATGAGAACTACCAGGGTTGCAGAGGTTGCAGCTGGGACCTGGCTCTGGCACTCCATCACTGTCCTGAAATCATTAGTCTGTATTGTTTTAGAAAAACTGTCACATGACAATAAACAAAAATGTATCAGTACTCGTACTTGCAAAACTGGTATCTGAGCATCTCTTTATTTATATTTATAAAAACAAAATCGTACATTAAAACAGAGATGTACAAATCCCAGGAGCTCCGTGTGCTCCTTACAAATGACAGCTGCCTCCTAATTTTTGAATTTTTCTCTAGTGTAGTCTTGGAGCTCAAAAGTATCGGTACATGTACTCATACTTGTACCGAGTACTGTACTTGGTATCTGTGCAACCCTACTTTAATCAGAACATACTTCCAAACCTTAAAGAGAACCAGTACAAGCAGCCCCATGCTAAAATCTAGGACTTAATCCAAAATTATGCAAGGTTACCTATGGATTTCTATTTGCCCCTTATTAAGCTTGGACTTTGCCTAATGGTTGACGTTTTGAGCTAAGAATCTGGGAGCCGCTGTAAGACTTCAGGTGACATCCCACTTCTATAAGCTGCCTGACCTATGCCATTAGATAACTTTGGGCATTTTGACTGTTACACCTCGGGTGACTCAGTCCCCACCCAAGGTAGGAAAGAAACTGTCCTTGGTCCAGTAGAAGGTAGGTGTTCCAATGATTTCTACTACAGTTTTTAAAACACACACACACACACACACACACACACACACACACACCTCTTGCATCACTTAAGGAAGTCAATTGCCCAGAGAGTATGTTAGTAAAAAGAATATACTTTTCCACTGCCTTCTGTATTATCTGTAAACTGGACAGCGGCACCTAATGTTTAAAATGTGCAAATCTGACCGTATGGACATGGCCTCATCCATTAGAGTTAAAGGAGAACTATGGGGTTAAGGCTTTTCCTTAGCTCGCGGTATACCGAGACGCAGCAGTATACCGCGAGCTGCTGCTCTTGGTATACTAAGACGCCGCAGCTGAAGCGGATCCCGACAATTATGTCTGGATCTACAATTGTAGATCTACAATTGTGCCGGACCCCGGCACAATTGTCGGGATCCGCTTCACCTGCGGCGTCGCACTATACCGCGAGCTATGGCTCGCGGTATACTGAGCCTAGGGTGACAGGAGGACGCTAGTTTGTGTCCTCCCGTTACTATGGGGTAAACACTTAACCCCATAGTTCTCCTTTAATAAAGTAGCAGAGTTCAGTATGGGTGGCCACGCCCTCTACCTGCTCCTGCTGTATTGATGCAGGAGCCTCACTGTCAAAAGCAGCAGGGATTGGGGGGTGGCTATACTCGGCTGTGGCTGGCCACGCCCCCACCTAGTCCCTGCTGTGTTGATTGACAGTGATTCTTCTACTGGGAGCTTCTGTATGAACACAGCAAGACTGGGTAGAGGGCATGGTCCGCTATACTAACTACGGGAGATATAGGCACTCCGTGCAATGGAGTGATGACCTGCATCTCCAAGAAACTGACCACACCAGCATGGATCGGCTTCTGTGTTTGCATGGTCAGATTGCAAAAGAAGGAACTGGCAGGATCATCAGGTATTTGTTAGAAAACCAAGAAATAAAAACTGGACATAGTACCCCTACAAACATCTTTACAGAAAAACAGACGCATACATGAAAAAACTTTAATTTTTTTGAATTGTCGGTTACCAGAAAATAAAACACACACAAAACCAAAGAAAACATCCGTGGGGAGTATGAAACTTGAAGCATTGAGGGTCCCCGGTTTGCATCCCGGTCAGGACACTATCTGCAAGGAGTTTGCATGTTCTCCCTGTGCTTGCGTGGGTTTAATCCGGGTACACTGGTTTCCTTCCACACTTCAAAGACATGCTGGAAGGTTAATTGGTTTCTGTCTAAATCAGCCCTGTATCTGTGTGAGATAGCTACCTTAGAATGTAAGCTCCTTGAGGGCAGGAGATGTGAATGTGCAGTAAACAAAGCGCTACGGAAATTGTCGGCAATATATAAATATATCCATAATAAAAAATAAATAAAATAGATTTCAGTCTGGAGTATAGCCACTAATAAACTCTTTAATGTCCCTGAAATTATCAGCAGCTACACTAAACAGCACAAATAACAGAATGCTAAACCTCCAGTCTAGAGGAACGACTGCTGCGAGTCTCTTCACATTTTGTATTCATAACAACTACAGCATATAAATGTCTCTAAATCCTGCTTAAAGTACTTTATGAACACAGTTTGAATGTTTCTATCTTTTATTGAATAATGATTGATAAGCTACTGCTATTGAAATGCAGAGCACAAATATTTTGAAATCCAAAGAGTAAGCGAGAAGAAGCTCTTGAAATATTTTAAACCCTTTTTAGCAGTTAAGCTGTTGTCTGTAAAATGTGCGAGAGATTAATTCAGTATTTCACGCAGTTGGCTGAAAATACAATATATTTAACTTGCGACATGTATCTGCATTGTATATGGGATTTAGCCTAATTAGGGTTTTTAATATAAAACCTCAAGGCAAGTCATTTTTTTTGTACACAAAGATGCACATTCTGTCTTTCTCTGACTTTGCATTGCTGCAGTATTCAAATAACAAACCACGTTGTTATATTGCTACATGTAAAGCAAGTATAATAAAAGACAATGTGGTCGCACACTACATTGTGTGAGGTACCGTATTTTTCCGTCTATAAGACGCCCCCATGTATAGGACGCCCCCCACTTTTCTTACCCGAAATTCAAAATTAAATATTTTAAACATTAAATAGAAGACATTTTTATTTAGTGATTGGGCAACGTTTACATACCAGTACTATGATATTATTCATCACACTTACCTCTGAGCAAATCAATTTATTCAGCGTCTGTTGCATCACTGGTTTCTCATCACTTTTAGCTTCAAACATATCAGTTTCTTCAACTTCTACTGCATCACTGTCATTTTTATGGGCACAGAATGCTCCGACATTACCGCTCTCTGTCGCATCTGGGCACTGGCTACACGCTCTTCCCAGCAACAGCTGACGTCGGGTACATAAGGCTCATGATTGGAGGAAAACTGCTATCTTGTCTCTGCAATCCGAAGTTTCACTCGTGAGGCTAGTTTGCAGAGGTATCGGCAGTTTCGCAACCGCGGTTTTCCTCTCGGCCCCCAGTGTATAAGACTCCCCTCCATTTTTAGGTAAATATTTTTAAGAAAAAAGTAGCGTCTTATACACGGAAAAATATTTTGGCAATCTGGTCATCTTATACTTCTTAATGTAATCATCTGGCTTGCAGAGAAATGCAACTGGATGTTTATGGTTACATTGGGTATGCATGATCATATTTTGAAAGTACAACTGTCACACACTTCATGATTGATGTGGTTAAAGTCAACCCAAAAGTTTTCAGCTTCTGAAAGTTTTGGGAGAATAAAAGGTCATTTGACCTAAAGCATTTTTATTTATCTTTGGTAGATGCTGGATACTTAAAGGAGATCTATGAGGTGAGTGATTTCCACTCATCCTCATAGTTGGAGACGACCTGTGACAAAGAATCTGTCACAGGTTGCTCTATCGATCGGGAAGTGAGCAGAAACATGCACGATCTGCTCACTTCTCGTGGGGGCGGGCAACACTGGCTCTGCCTCTAGATAGGCAGAGCCAGCTGTCATTCACGCAGCTGGGTGGATCTCGACAGTAATGTCTGGATCCGTCCCGGCTGCGGCGCTCACAGTATTGTCCACGATATACTGAGCTTTGGGTCACGGGAGGACGCTAGTATATGTGCTCCCGTGACCCTAAAGAGAACAAATGGAAAAAACACTTACCCCATAGTTCTCTTTTAAAGTTCAAGTCTCCATGGTAATTAAAAGCAATGCAAAAGTAAGAGTGGTAAAACGCAAAAGGTGGTTAGGAACATGCTGCAAGTTAGATGGGAACACGGCCAAAACAATGCCAGAAAGTTCTTTCCACTGGAGTCGTTAAGAGAAATATGAAGGTAGAGAATGACTTCCTTTTATGAAGACTGGATAGACTGATTTTTTTTTAAAGAAATCTGAAAACGTAAAGGGTGCATTTGTGCCCTTTGCTTCTGAAAAGGCTAATTGCCTGACTGCCTTACTGATGCTTTTAATTCAATATGTTAACTCAGTGGCCAGCAGTGAGTATATGGATGAGGAATTCTAGTTTTACTTTGACTTTTCAGATAGGTATGCTCCTTTTCAGGTTCATGGCAGGATTACTTGTTCATGACAGGTTTAATTTAAACTCTGTAATGGTTTCTTATATATCTGAGACCCCAGTGATGAGATCACTGCACTCAAACTTAACAGGGTTGTTTTGAAAGGCTGAATACACAATTATAACTTGCGATCTCTCTCACAGAAAGTGTTTAGTATGATGCCAGCAGTGAATATGAAGTATATGGGATGCTTGGTGGAAAAAATGTTTTTACTTTTGGCTGTATATTTCTTTTTATAAGCAACCTCTAGCTTTTGGATTTGTGTGTAAAGGGAGTTGATCTGTGTGATGGACATTTTCTAGTTGAGTGCCATGTTTGAGAAAAACTCCTCATATCACACATTTGTCAGCCTCTCAAAGGATGAGGGGATATACATCCGACTCAGAGTTTTAAAGTAGAAGGCTAGTTTGTGGGCAGTGTCTGCCCTGACTGTGGGGTTCTGAAAGAGGGTTTTGTTAAGCCGCCATAGGCATGGTTTGTAGTGGGTTTGCGAGAGTAATGACAAAAGGTGAAAGGGGTACAGTCTGATAAGATTCGGTCTATGGAGGTCTCCACGACTTTATCTAAGTGTTTGGGATGAAAGTATTTTAGATAGCATTACGCCTGCTGGAGTATAGAAAAGAAAGTGTAGTTGCTTTCAGTGGGATGGGAAAGGCACCAGACATCCATTAGGTGGGCCAAATGGAGTTTTGACTTTTACTTTCTTGAGATGGGGGAATGAGAGCTGTAAAGCTACCCTGGAGATATATAGTAAAGTTGTGAGCAAAGGATTAGGAGGCCTCCAACGTGTTCTAGATTTATTGGAATTAAAGGGAGAGCTGGGTTTGTTTTTAGAAGGTAGGTGCTGACTAAATTGAGAACAGTTTCCCCAATTTTGCCCTTCACTAGAGGTTATCAATAATTGTCACCCACCAGATGAGTAGGTGGAGTCCAGTATATCAGTCTCATTCTGGCGGAGTGGGGAGGGGGGAATCCAGCCCCTCCCCTGTCACGGCAGAGAGCCGTGACAGGATCGAGAGGTGAGCGAACGCCGGTATGTGTTTGCTCACCTCCTGATCTACTGAGCCGACCTGTGACAGTCTCATTGTCACAGGTCGGCTAGAACTATGAGGTGAGTGAAAATCACTCACCTCATAGTTCTCCTTTAACTACAAGAAGCGGTGGCCAGCCATGCCCCTGCCCAGTCCCTGCTGTGTTGAGCCTCAGTGTCAATCAGCACAACAGGGATTGGGTGCAGGGGTGGCTGGCCACAGCTTCTTGTAGTTAGAGTAAAGCTGCAGAGTTTGGCCCCCAGCCCACTACACCTATGTCAACACATGTACAAATGGGTTTAGATACACTTTAAGGCAGATACACAATGTTGTTTGAGCAATGAATGGGAACCTCCAGCTGCTGACAGGCAGGCTTGGTGTTTTCAAGTCCAAAAAGTTATGAAAAGCCAGGCTAATCTATAACTGTACACGTTTTACATATAATGTCTAACGGGCAACTTTATTTTTTTTTAAATAAGGTTATACACATGTAGTGTTCCCCTTATGAAGATTTTAAAATTCTAACAACATATCACCGGCCACTTTATTAGGTACACCTGTGCAATATGGCAGCAAGGAAAACTTACAGGGTAACTTTTGAACTCTGCATGCTCTTTTTGTTTGTACACCACGGCAGTGACCAATACTTGCAGTAGAACTTTTGATTGCACCAACAAATACACTCACCGGCCACTTTATTAGGTACACCTGTTCATTTGCTTGGTAACACAAATTTCTAATCAGCCAATCACATGGCAGCAACTCAATGCATTTAGGCATCTAGAGGTGGTGAAGACGACTTGCTGAAGTTCAAACCGAGCATCAGAATGAGGAAGAAAGGGGATTTAAGTGATTTTGACCGTGGCATGGTTGTTGGTGCCAGACAGGCTGATCTTAGTATTTTAAAAACTGCTGATCTACTGGGATTTTCACGCTCAACCATCTCTCGGGTTTACAGAGAATGGTCCGAAAAAGAGAAAATATCCAGTGAGCGGCAGTTGTGTGGACAAAAATGCCTTGTTGTCAGAGGAGAATAGGCAGACTGGTTTGAGATGATAGAAAGGCAATAGTAACTCAAATAACCACATGTTACATCTGAGGTATGCAGAATACCATCTTTGAATGCACAACACATCGAACCTTGAATCAGATGGGCCTCAGCAGCAGAAGACCACATCGGGGGTCACTCCTGTCAGCTAAGAACAGGAAACGGAGGCTACAATTCGCACAGGCTCACCAAAATTGGACAAATTAAGTTTGGAAGAACGTTGCCTGGTCTGATGAGTCTCGATTTCAGCTGCGACAATCGATGGTAGGGTCAGAA
Source organism: Nanorana parkeri (assembly GCF_000935625.1). NCBI lineage: Eukaryota > Metazoa > Chordata > Amphibia > Anura > Dicroglossidae > Nanorana > Nanorana parkeri. The sequence continues at coordinate 413,022 of NW_017307472.1, read as the reverse complement.
TTTAGCGTAAACAACATGAAAGCATGGATCCATCCTGCCATGTATCAACGGTTCAGGCAGGTGGTGTAATGGTGTGGGGGATATTTTCTTGGCACACTTTGGGCCCGTGATGCTATCATGTCAATATGCACCAAAATCTCTGAGGAATGTTTCCAACACTTTTTTGAATCAATGCCACGAAGAATTAAGGCAGTTCTAAGGGCAAAAGAGGGTCCAACCCAGTACTAGCAAGGTGTACCTAATAAAGTGGCAGGTGGTTGTATTTTTTATATACTAGCAGTTGCATTTAAATAGTGTTCTAGATCCTAAAAATGTCTGACTCATTGGGGTTGATTTACTAACCTTATAAAACACACCACGAACATGTATACACCTCTGTAGTGTGTTCCCTCCCAGCATGATCTATGGGTGGAATCTAAACACCTTTGTAGTGTGTACACACGCAGCAGGTGTGTTGTGCAAAGCCCTGCATGAATTTGCAAGGTGATGTTGTGTAAATTAGCTCTATGTTGTGTTGCTTGCGTTGATGAATGCAGGGATGTAAATGCATGAGCTAACCATTTTTGTCTAAACTGTGAAGCAGCATTATATATGCATCATGTGCATGATTTTTCCATATATGGCATTAGTGGAAATATGCTTTTAGAGACTTTTTGGTTGATAAATTCGTTTTGCTGTGTAAAAATCACACGCACCTAGTGCGTGCATGTGTTTAGGTTAGTAAAATCACCCCCATTCTGTCCATGGGTTTATTGTTTTGTTTTTTTCTTTTTAATCAAAAATAATGCTTGCTTTCATTGTCAGGGGGCCTTGGAGCTTTGAAGAGATTACATATGAAACAAGCTTGTCACAGACCACAGTACTACTTAATTATATATTTTGTCTCAGCTGTACACAGTGAAACATTGGCTAACTCTAGCACAAAAAGAGTTCCTTTAACCCCTTCATGACTCGCTGCCCCATTGATTTCGAGGGGGTACACCCGTGCGGCAATCGCAGGAAAAAAAAAAAAAAAGTACATGTAACCTTTTTTCCCGATAAACGATGCACGGGCGGAATCGCTGCAGGAAACCGTGCAATCATTAGTCATTCAAGAGAAATCTTTGTTTCGATACTTACACATATGGAAATTGTGCTATGTAAAAGGTGTACTAACTATCCACTTAATTTTGACAGCAAATTTCTATTTCGTTTTAGTCATATTTTAGTCATCTGAATTGTTTTCATTTTAGATGACTAAATCTACAGTAGATGTAGTCTACTAAAATCTAGTGGGTTTAGGTAAAGAGTAAGAGTAATTTAAGAATTTCACATGATGTACTCCTGGAGTAAGCATCTGTTAGCCTGTTGTATGGTATTAAGGTTTGATCATGCAATACAGACACAGCTTTCACTATTGTGATATTTAACATGTCTTTATTTATCTTAAAATTTGATTGAACCAAGTCTTATAAAGAAACAATAATATGGAGTATTTTCAACAAAGGATTAGATATGCGTTGATTTTAACAACTTGCATATGACATTCTTCATTCTTTCAAGTAGAAGTGCAGCTCTAAAATTTTAAAATTAAAAAACAATATTGGCTGTAATGCCATTGCACATATTACCTATTGGCCGTCCATTTAGGATAGAACCGGAAATGGAAGCCCAAAGAGACTAGTTCTGATTGGATCTCTTCCCAAACCGTCAATCCCTAACATTTTAGTCTAGTTTTAGTTAGTCAACCAAAATGTCAATATATTTTTGTTATAGTTTTAGTCATCATATCTTCGTTTTTATTTAGTTTTAGTCAATGAAAAAGAGTTGTTGACAAAAATGATGATAAAAATGATTAGTCGACAAAATTAACACTGTAATAAACAAAACGTTTAAAAAAAAATGCCATATGAAAAGGTATCCCAAGCAACACTCTTCCACCACATATGGGGACAAGAAAACATCTAGTACCGTATATACTCGAGTATAAGCCGTCCCGAATATAAGCCGAGGTACCTAATTTTACCACAAAAAACTGGGAAAAAGTATTGACTCGAATATAAGCCGAGGGTGGGAAATGAGGCAGCTACTGGTAAATGTACAAAATGAAGATAGATACCAATAAAATTACATGAATATTTATTTAAAAGAAAAACAATAACCTAGCTCTGTAAGTGGAAAAGGGGGTACAGGGCTACATATCATGTACTACGGATCATTTAACCCATTCATATTAGCAGAGGATAATTGTAAATCTATTGTTCAGTGCATTCTATATGTAGTATATAGTACATGTACATATAGAGTGCCTGCAACAATACATTTACAATGATCCTCTGCTAACATGAATTGGTTAGATCCATAGTACAGGGGGGCTA
>NW_017307472.1:399278-410119 GCF_000935625.1 Nanorana parkeri | reverse complement strand
AGCGTCGCGTCACTGCTGCTCCGGTGGGCGGCGCTCCAAGCGGGGTCATCTGGCAGTCTCCGGCCACCTAAATTAGGACCCGGAGACTGCCAGATGACCCCGCACGGAGCGCCGCCCACCGGAGCAGCAGTGACGCGACGCTCGGCGAGGTAAGTAAGAAGAAACCTGACCAGCTCGAGACGCTGACTCGAGTATAAGCCGAGGGGGGCACTTTTCAGCAAAAAAAATGGGCTGAAAAACTCGGCTTATACTCGAGTATATACGGTACATTCTATGTAAAGGGGCTCTATGCCCATGTAAAAGCAATGAAAATACGTCAAGTGCTGTGAAGAAAGATGAACAGAAACATTTAAAACTGTCTAGAATGCTTTATAAAAGTTAAAAAAAACACTTGGATGAAAGGAAACTTTGAACACCAAGAATCAATGTGGCTGTGTTTAAGCTAGGTTTGGATAATAGCAGCATACAAATGAGGTAAAAGGAACCATAGATATATGATGCTGAATCCAGAAGTGAAGGTTTCATTTTAGAAAATAAGTTATGAGTGATCATCTAGTTTAAATCACAGCTTTGTGTTTGTGTTTACATTGCACAAGGAACAGGCCATCAATGTGGCATTAAAATGGCAATATATCAAACAAAAATGCCCAAGTGTTCTAAAGTGATACATTCGTTCTCAGTGCTGGGAATCTGATAGTGGTAGTTATTGCCACAGATTTCCAGACACAGAACAAGTAAAAAACAGACTGGATAGAGTCCAGGAGATTGAGGAACTCATCCACATGTCCAGAGACACGCTGGGCAAATTCACCACAACCTGGGAGTGCTGGTTACATTTCAAAACGACGCCGGGGTACGGGACATACCGTCAACTCCCCCGTAAGATTTCCTATGGACTGCATAAGCTTAGTGGGGACTCTACATAACAGGTTATGTCCGGATTATGCGGCGGGAGAGGGGCTCTTTAGCGGGGTGAGGAGGTCCGGTAGGATCCCACACCTTTCCTCTCCCCTTTCATAGGGGGAGTGGAGAGAAGCAAAAAACGTCAAAGTGGTGAGAATAATCCCCCCTCCTTTTTTCCTCTTTCCTTTCCCTCTCCCTTCTTTCTCTTCTTTCTTCCTGCTCCCTGCCCCCCCCAACCCCCCTCCCCCTAGTTACATAGTTAGTCAGGTTGAGAAAAGACACAAGTCCATCGAGTCCAACCTATAGAGATATGAAGAAAAAAAAAAAGATGTATGTTTGTGAGGTGTGTGCGTGTTATAAGTGTTGTTGATGTCTGTCTATTGCTAGTCATTCCAGGTGGATTTTTTGGCAATTCGGAAGGACTGTCCGTCTGTCCGACCAGCCTGATATTCATCGAGCTTATGTTTTATATTTTGTTATTTTTTTCTGTGTGTGTTTTTTTTTTTTAATCTAAAGTGCTGTATCCATACTTCATATGTGTTTTCCTTCTGAAACCATTGTCTGAGTAGATGGTCTCCAAGTAGAGCTCTCATTTTCCATTTATGCTGGTAAACCCCTTACAGCTAGGCGAGCTCCATAAGCTATAGGTCAATCAAGCTCTGATGTTGCATACAGATGCTTCTCTCCCTTGGAGGCACTATTTGCTTTGTGTTTTTTTTTTAATCTTTCTCCCTGTCGTCGTGTATTATCCCGATTATGTATGTTTTTGCACAATGATAATCTGACCTGCATTGTTTTCTGTATATTATAAAACTGAAAACAAAAAAGATTATGGAACAAAAAAAAAAAAAAGGAACAAGTAAAAACTCTACAGCTCCACTAGGGTTAAAAAAATAACTCCATACCTACCTGAGCACTTAACCCCTAAAACGAGAATCTAAAGTAGATCTAAACGCAATCACTAAAATCGCATAAAATATTTAGCGTGGTAATGTAATTTCAAAAGTTGTTTACAATCTTTGTAAATGTGCAGCATTCATGAAAAGAAGCTTTGGTGATCCCGCAATGAAGATCCATCTTCAGGGACTTCTTGTTATGAGTTGAAAAGTTTTTTATAGCTCTCTGGTGTTGTCACCCAGCCAGACACACCGATGGTAAAATCCACAAGCAGCTTAATCTTCTGTGGTGACTTCAACATCACCTTACACCCCACCCTTCCGAAGACAAAAAAGGACCAAATCGCAGTCATCCCTACTCTACAATGATGCCCCTTTCAAACATTTCTGCATTAAAGCAGCATGGTCTGACACATGTCTGGAGGGAAATGCACCCCATGAGAAAAGAATACACTCACTTTTTACACCTCCATTTTCCCAAAACAGACCACATTTTCCTCCAATGCTCTTCTCTCCCCTCCGCTTCTTCAGCCAAAATATGGACCTGGTTTCCATGACTCAATTAGATTTTATAGAAAAGGCTCCAAGTTCCCACTTGTCCACAGCTAAGTGACCCTTCCTTCTGCATTCCCTTGCGCATAGCACTACATTAATACTTTACCTTCAATTCTTGCAATGGCACATCTCAACTCACACTTGGGAAGGCTCATAAGGCCACAATTAAGGGATCGCTTTATTCAAATGGCATTGCAGGAGAAGAAAATACGCACACAATACGCAAATACACACTCCCAACTTGAGGCAGAATACTTCACTCTTCAATCTCAATTTAAACAATCCCTGAACAAAGTCAGAGGAGGAGCTGAACCTTGCACTTTCCCACCAAGTGGAAAAACAAAATCAGCTGGTCTAAACACAATTACTACCTGAAAAGGTAACAAAGAAGGCAGTATACCATCAAAGACAACCACACATGTCTTGTAAACCAATAAAACAAATAACTGGAAGGCTTCCTGCCTAGTAATCCAATTAACATGATAGAAATCTTCCAACAACATATGTCTGCCATCTATTCTAGCCAGCAACCCATCAACCTGTCTAAAGCTGCCTCTTAAATGGAACACATTACCTAACCAATGATTACCAACTATTTTCTCTGTTACGATTACAAACATTGTGTGGTTAATATTAGTTCCAAGCTAACCGCAGCATTCAACAATATTCTCCACAGCAATTCTTATACCACTGATGCCCTGATTGCCGCAGAGTGCATGATACAGAACCAGCAACAGGTCACCAACAGGTGCAATATAGACCCCCCTCCACTTTCCCTTCTAATTCCCTTTGCACCAAATTCCCAAAGCAAAATTTGTGTGTGTGATAATGAGCTATTCTGAAGAAGAAAAAAACGACTGCATTGGGAGAGAGAACTTTTAAAAGAGGAGATTTATCCATCAATTAAATGCCTCCCAAAACAGTTACAGTACTTTTAAAAGGAATGACAACTGTCAAGGTCTTTCAAATGAAAATTCAAACAGCTGATGGCACAGCAACGATTTTCGTTTTTGATCTCGTGATCGAAATTTTTCAAAAATGGTCAGGTTGGTAAATGTTTCTCCGAACGAAAAATCAATGAATCAGTGGGGTTTTCGTCAAAAATCTCTGCAAGAGCACAGCACATGAGCAAAAGGAAATTAATTCCTTTGCTCATCAAACATTGGTTGGTTACTATTTGTAACGAACGATTTCTGCAATCGACATTTGATTATGCTTGATGGGGAAGTCTAGGTATGAATCGAACGAGGGTTAGTGCCAGAATCGAAAGATTTCTAACTAGAAACGTACAATGTATGCCCACCTTAAGTCTTTGGGCTCAAGCAGACATTACACACCCGCAGTTACAAAAGGTGATACTGTAGGGCTAATAGCTGAATGTAGTGGAAAACATGAGTTGATTACCTGATAACTCTGTTTCCAGGAATCTTCCAGGACAGCTCATGAGATAAGGCTCCGCCTGCCTGCAACAGGAAACACATCAACCACATTTAAATAAATAGACCCCTCCTTCCATCCCAATTCAGTACCCTCTGGAACCGAAGGCTACCAAACATTTCAAAGTATCTCCTCTAACATCAATACCGATGTCCCCTGGCTACCAACCAAGGGCGGGAATCTGCTGTCCTGGAAGATTCCTGGAAACAGAGTTATCAGGTAATCAACTCATGTTTTCCCCAGTCATCTTCCAGGACAGCCCATGAGAGGATCAGTGAGGACAAATCTTACCTCCTAGGGTGGGACCACAGCTTGCAGGACCTTCCTGCCAAATGCCTGGTCTTGCTGGGTCATGAGATCCAGTCTGTAATGCCTAACGAAGGTCTGGAAACTGGACCACGTGGCTGCTCTACAGATCTGGTCGGGAGTAGCCCCTGCTTGCTCTGCCCATGAAGTGGCCCATGCTCTAGTGGAGTGTGCCGTGAGCGACCCTGGCAACGCCAAACCCTGAGTGTTGTAAATCGCTGTTATGGCCATTTTAATCCACCTAGCAATAGTGCTTTTAGTGGCCCTGTTCCCTCTAGTGGGACCCCCAAATAGTACGAAGAGACGAGTCGACCGTCTCCAAGTTTTCGTGACCCTAAGGTACTCCAGGATGCACCTGCGTACGCGTCGGACGTCATAAGCCCCACCACTCTCATTACTGACCTGACTGATACTGCACCCTGCAGTCTCAGCCTCAGTGTTTCCTCCACCAACAGTGACACCTTTTCCCTTTGGTAGAGTAATGGTCATGTCTTGGGTATTGATCCAATACCCCAACAATTTTACAGTCTGTGCGGGGACTAGTTGTGATTTTTCTCTGTTCACTACCTAACCCAGACTCTCCAAGTGTTGGATCGTTAACTCCAGCTATTGCTGGAGAACAATTGCTGATGGGGCAAAAAACAAGGAGGTCGTCCAAATAAGGGATTCCCCCTAACCTCCCCTCCCCCCCGAGACCTCAGGGGGGCCAGCGTCTCTGCCAACACTTTGGTAAAGATTCGTGGCGAAGAGGAAAGGCCGAACGGCAGAGCCCTGTATTGAAAATGCAGGACTCGCGCAGTCCCCCGGACTGCAAACCTTAGGAGGTATTGCGACGACTCTTACCGCAATATGAAAATACGCGTCTCTTATTATCAGACTTTTTAACATGCCAGCCGACTCTTTTGCCACCATGTTCTCTAAACAGCCTTTGCACAGGGGTTTGGACCATGAAGGTGACATTTTGGCGTTGCAAGAGGCACACTTCTTCCCTTTTGGGCGAGAGCCACTAGTTCCAGCAAGGGGCTTATCCTCCGCGGCCTTGACCTGCGTAAGACAAGAAGGATGCCGTCAACCAGTGCTCTGCCAATATGCAAATAATGCTTGAGAAACAATACAGCCCAGCTTGTCCTGTACCACAGGCCCCCAACACAAGCTGAGTAAGGATAGAGGAGAATTACCAAGAAAACTCGCCTACCTTAGCGCCAGTGCCATGCTCTCCCAGATCTGGGTGGGCAACACCAAGTCCGGGCTCCGTGGGCATATTGCAGCTCACTGCCGACCACACTGTTGGCCCGCTCCTGACGTCCCCACTGACTGTATGTGGTCCCGGTCAGTCCGCGAGGTGTGTAGCCTCAGTAGTCGTGGCCGAGCGGCGTTCGGTATGGGAGGTGTATCAGCTGCCTAACATGCCGACTGACTCCGTCCCCAGCTGCCTTTAAACTGGCCAGCGCGCGCTGCGTTCCGGAACCCGGAAGTGGCGCACCGGAAGCGCGTCACCGCAACCACGCGGTCCCGATGACGCGTCTCGCTCCACGTTCAGACGGCGCCATAGCGCTCCCAGCTGGTGGGAGGACAAATTGCCATCAAGCTCCTCCTTGGAGCTTCCTGTAGACGCCGCCATTCTCCCGCGCAAGCCCATGCGGCCACCGGACGGAACCATGGCCCAAGGAACAGTGACCACTGCTTCAACTGGTAAGCGTCTTCATTGCACCCACTCCAGAGCCTACCCCCTCCATGCAACCAAGAGGGGTTGCCGTACACCGCTCAGGGTAACACCCTTGCCACTACTGCACACCGGGGGGGTCACCATCTGGAGCCACTCACGTACAGGAGGATGGTTGCCCTCCCTGAATGACGGAGGGGAACCTAGGCCTAGTCTCGGGTGGGGGTCCGACAAGGGATCCCTGTATGCGCTGCAGTAGGAAATCCTGGAGTAGGTCCCAACGCATATCAGGGTTAGGCTCTGCCCTGAGGCAAATAGAAAAACGAGCCCTGAAAACAATAAACATTACGATGTGAACATGTGTAGCCGGAGGAAACACAAAAAAACTGAATTGGGATGGAAGGAGGGGTCTATTTATTTAAATGTGGTTGATGTGTTTCCTGTTGCAGGCAGGCGGAGCCTTATCTCATGGGCTGTCCTGGAAGATGACTGGGGAAAACACATTTTTTTTAATGTTACGCATTTATACAGCAACTACACATTCCCTCAGTACTTTATAAAGAATACTGAACTAATTGCTGTATTGGAGGAAGCACACACACACAAATTTTGAGTGGAAGCCAATTTAATGAGCAGTAAGCTTTTTTGCAGAGAACAAACATTGGAAGAACATATGGATGGCATTCAGCTTGTAAAAATAAAACCAGCACCTCAGGCGTGCAAGGATAAAGTAGCAACCACTGTAAGGGCCTGTATTGGCTGTGTGTTTGCTTAAAACAGGTTTTGCATTCCCATACATTTCTATGAGAATGCATAACCTGCTTAAAGTGATCAGAAGAAGGTCCACTGCAAGTCATATGCACCCGTCAATGAATTCTGAATGACCTCAGAAGTCTCAAGGTGTGCCATCTAAACAAGGCCAAAAGCCCATTGACACAGGTCCTAAACCTTCCAGTAACATTCAAAAACAACAGCACAATAACTGTTTCACTATGCATGCCAGGCTAAAATTACAAGGGAAGAACAGAAAGAAAGCTCAAGAGCTTGCTTTTGCTACACAACTTTCTCAATAGCACAATTTTATAAGGAAAATAAAGAAACAGATAAATCTCTTAATCATTCAGGAGGCTCTCTTGAGATAAACCCACTGCAATCTGGGTGGAAGCAATGCATGCAGGGAATTGTAGTCTCTGGTGAGGAAAGTTACACAGCATTAGATCTTCAAGGTTTAATCCTGCCAAAAAGCCAAAAGGAGGCAATGCTGATGAATCTGAATGATTGTGGATCAGACACCTCTCAGATAAAAGGTATACTAAACAGATATTATTTCATTACAGTTGCCATGTTTTCTAAAATATATTAGCAGTTCATCGTTTGGTTTCATTTGTTGCCTGAAATTGCTTTTTAAATCAAGTTAAATACTAGCTATGTTCCATTACCCATCAACGTAACTGCAGAACATAACCAAGGAGCTGGTAAAAGGGAAAAGCCACATTATACACTCAAGCAGGGATCAGAAATGTACAGTGAGTTTAAGCTATTTCCATGCCCCACATCATTCAAACTCTTGAGGTGTGCATAATCATATGATGTTTTACCAATGATGCAGTACACAACTGTAACTTCAAAACTAGGAAGAGGCTCAAAGCAGCCTAAACTTGGGTAAAATGTTAACAAACAAAAAAATAATAAGATAAAAACGAGACAAAAAGTATTTCTTTTTTTAAATGAAGACCATCGATAAAATGACAAAACCAACTTTTGACCAGATATGCTACAGTCCAAAGATACACTTTTTGTAGCATATCTGGTCGCAAGCTTCCCTGAAAAGATTTTTGTAGCACACAGGTACACATAGTCCCGCTGTGGATCCTCTTCACTCTCACATGTGTCATTCAATAATGGGCTTAGTCATAGAGGTAGTCATAGATATGTCTATGACTAAACCCATTATTGAGTGAAACTCCCTAATGGATTCACAAGCAGAAATCGTTTTACACAAATTCTAACCTTGATCACACTTTCCAGAAGTAAATAAAATAAATAACGCTAACCTTCGCTTTATACATTTACGCAAGGCTTTTATTTTTATTTTTTTAAACTTAAAAATCTGATCATTATAGCTCACAAAAAATAATAATCACAATGCTTAATTCTATTTTTTTATATGAAGCTAGATTTTTATATGAAAAATCTAGCTGCCTCTACTTTTTGAAAATATTAGGCTGTCATACTGAGCCAGTGGCTTGATATGTGAATATCTCAACTATTCATATCCTTTGTTCCCAACAGGCACAGTGAAGACATTGGTATAGCTGGATGAGGCTGCAGAGCCACAAAATATGTATATGTACAATATTTTGTATTTTTTCCCCATTAAGTGCCAATTAAGGAATTAAGTGCCAATTAAGGAATTAAGTGCCAAAGAAACATATAAGAGCAACATAAGCTCGAACACAACTGCTCACTAACAGAAAAGGTATATTACAGTTAGAACATTCTCCTCCTACCATGTACTCCCATAGATAAGGTCAATGGGAATTCGACAAATGTAAAAGCCTTCTCCAAACATAGTGCAATAATAAAACATAGTTATATAATAATCTCTCTCTCCTTAATGTTAAAGCCGAAGTTTACCATACTTATATTTTGCCATCCCTGGTTTCTCAAAATGCTAATTATACTTCTCTATGCAATGCAGGCAGATCATGGCTGGTGGGATTAGCCGGCAAGGTGCTGTACATCGCTTTCTGAAAACATCATAGCACCCAGTCTCAGTACTCCTCAAGAGCCCTCAGCCCTGATGCAGACAGAGTGCAGGCTTTTGTGAGGGGTTATGCAAAATATCAAAATGGGTGGGTGTTCGTCTGAAGGAGTGGGTGTTCCTAAGCAGACTTCACTTGCATGAAAAACACTGTTAGTTTTTCATGCAAATTAATGCTGAGCATCCACAACTGCAGGAACGAAGAAAGATATCCAATAAATTCAAAAGGTGGGCCAGGGACAGCCAGGTGAGGTGAGGAAAAAGCTAGATGATGTCAGATGTCCTACAGCCAAGAAATAAGACAGGGTCTATCCGACGTGTCGCAGCTTGTAAAGCACACAGTGAGAAGCTCACAGTGTGCAGTGAAATCAGAGTAAGCAATTTCAGTACAGGAGAGAAGCCTGTACAAGAAGATCGAGGGTAAGGCTGGAGTTCAGCTTTAATGTAATAAGGCTCAAAAATAATAGCCTTTAAAGAAAAAGTTGGTGTTGCCTATAGCAACTATATCCATAAAAAAAAGTAAATAATAGTTTTCCCTTTCACTGTACTAAAGCAAACAAAAATGTTGACCTGGCCAACCCTGTGGCCATCCCAAAACAAGTAAACGTACACTTACTACGGAAAATAGATGGCAAGCCAACTTTCGCCTCTGCACTGCTTCTGAATATCGTCAAACCTGGGCGGCACCGAGCTGCACTGCAATTCAAAACCAACTGCCAAGTTATCAGTCCCACAAAGTAAACTCCAACAGTCAACTTTTCTTATTTACTTCCCTTCCGATCTGCTAAATATAGAGTTCAAAGCCCATTTGCACCTTTGTAAGCGATTAGAATTTATTATGGTAATGTAGAGGTACAGTGATGATTTATACGAATGTACATTTTTATGGACTTTTTGGTATGCCTGAAATCACACAAATTGAAAATTTTCTCCACTGGGGTTGGATTGTAAAGCAGCCGACCCCTTCACTGTGAGTCACTGTAACACTACACACCAGCTCGGCCTTTCCAGATCACAATACACTGTCCAGGGGGGGTTGCCACTATGAATACTAGTGAGTGGGGGGGGAAGAGATCTCAGAGAGTGTTAATTTACACAGACTGCTTGCAGAGAACACAGGCAGCCATTTCAAACCATGAAGCAACGAAGAGGACAAAAAAAGTAAGTTTCTGTCTTCATATACAGCAACTGCATATGCATTTTTGAAAAAATACCTCCGCAAAAGGTGAAAATAGGCTTTAAAGTGTTTTCTGTTCCAGAAGAAAAAAAAATCTGTTGATCCTGGCAGAAATCTAGTGAGCTGATAACTTCCTGTGTTCTCCGTCTCTGCCACATGGTCATCAGTTAGTACTGCTCCCAGCTCTCCCATGCATGTATTCATTCTAAAAGCCGTGACACACTGCACGCGAAGCAGTCTTCAGCCAATCGGCTCGTGCTTAACAACCGGCCAGACCTCGCATCCCGTGGTGCCTGTTTATACGCGCGAGCCGATTGGCTGAAGTTGAAATTGTTCATCTTGGCACACTCAGCTCCGTGAGCTCTCGCCAGCTGAGGTGCCCAGGAGAAAATTACATGACACACTGCTCGCAAAGGCAGCGCGCCACCGCTCCTCCCTGCTGCTTCGCCTGCAGTGTGTCACGGCAGGTGACTCTTTTCCTTCCTACAATTCTTACCTTCTAATATAAAAAAAGATTTTTTACAGGGGAGAGGCCAAATCATTTTCCTGCAAGGTCCACTTAAAGAACATGTAAAAATTTGAAAGTCCATTGCCTAGTTACAGTTCTACTTTAAAATAGCAATTTATAACCCGAATTTGAAAAACTTTAGGGTCTCTAGTTTTATTTTTAAAGCATTACAACTAAACAAAATACACCATTATATATCCAGAAACATTACCGTAACTCACAGCCATTTTTTTTTTCAAATTAAATCCTGCTAGCGATGATATATTTGACCCTTGAGTCCGACCATGTAGTTTTACATTCAGCCATGTAATAAATAGAAGTGTCGAACACAGCAACCCAAAAGCTCCTCATTTAGAGACTAGAGAATCATCATGCCATAGACACAGAATAGGCGGATTTACAGTCTGTGGACATCCACAATTCATTCCTGAGTCACCGCACACAGTACGTGGGATTTTTTTCATCAGGCAGGTACTTCATATTAGGTATTCCAACCGATGGGGACTCCTGCTGTTACAACATTTCCTATTAAATGAAGTCATTCTTATTTTATATTTAATGAATAGGAATGTCCCTTTTGACTATTACAAAGCTGAATTCTGGGGGGGGAAAAAAAAAAACTAAAAAAAAAA
>NW_017307472.1:395145-399153 GCF_000935625.1 Nanorana parkeri | reverse complement strand
AACTCAATCAAAAAAAAAAAAAAAAAAAAACTTCTATGACCATGAATGACTTATCTGGAGACCAGCGATTGCTAACTGCTCTGTAAGCATCTGACCAGTCTTGTTGCACCCCCCATCAGTGTCATGACACTAGAAGACCCCATAAGGGAACTGTTGATGAGCACTTTTGATAGCCAATGAGCCGTGTTCAAGTGACATGGGTGCTGCAAGAAGTACCCGCCCACACTACAGTCCAGAACAGATAGGGCACCCGACCCTTTCTTACCTATAACTGCAGTATTAGGTAAGAAAGTGAGTTTTTAAAAAAAGAAAATATTGGTTTACTAGAGGCGATTGCCTCTATAGTATTTAATGTGCAGAGATAATTTCTTTATTAAACCGGTAAATGACCCGGAAACTTTTTTGTAACCTCACTTTGGGCTGGGTGAACAGGTAAGTGGTCCAATGAATCAAGTCAACAGTAGTAACCACCAAGGTCAAGTAAATTGCACACAAGTCTCCCCACTGCCTCTCTGGGGCATGAATGAGGAAGAACAATTTGGTGCTCATCAGCCCCAAGCTGCCGATTTAACACATGGCATTGTCTTTTGGTCACCCCCTCATAAGCAATCCCTGCCCAATGCCAAAGGGCATACTGGTTGATAGTAACATAACAGGGCGTCCACATCCATATAGTTTTTGCTACAAAGATAATAATGGATTAGGTGAATGGCAAAGCAGATTGCTACTGGAGCATAATTAAAAGCAACTCTCTCCGTCATCATCACCCAAAAATTGCCCAAAGCAGTTACCTGTAAAAGAAGAGGTATTACACTTAACCCTCTGGAGCAGACCTGGGCATTTTATGGTCTGTATGTTGTCTCTAGTGCGCTGACCTGCGCTAATTTATGGCTGGCTGACAGTGGATGCACCAGCCTCCAAGGCCAGTGCATCCACTGCAAGTCAAAGTCCAGCGCCGTCAGTGATCGCTCTGTGTTCAGATCATGTTTCTCTTCGGTCCTTGGTTGCTGAACAGAACAATTCAAAAGCCCTCATAAAAGCTACAATATTCAACAATATACCTAATACAAAGCCATTAGTAGATGATACCGCTTGTTAATATAAGGAGAAGTCTGACAGCTTCCAGTAATTGCATTAAAGAAATGAAAAAACACCTCTCAAAACATCAAGTCAAGAAATTCATATAGCATTAACTTCTTACATCTCTTAATCTGCTGATCATTTTGATCAGTTCTCACTGAACGCAACCTCTGCTTATGCATTATTATGATCAGTTTGACTTACCCAGGTTGGCTCAAGTCTACAGCAATAAATATGATGTTCACCCAATAAATTCCTCTAATCACCATCAACAAAAATCATGACAGTGGGTAGAGCTGGTTAATTGACTGTAAACATAACACTAACTTACTGACTAATTAGCAAGCTGTCTACTCGGGGCAAAAGCATGACTAAAACAATTGTGGTTTGATATGCTAAGGATCAAATGTAGTCTGACCAACAGTAACACAAACCCCCTGCATTGTGGAAGGGACACATGAAAATATGTCCCATATCCCATAGTAGTGGAATCTTCTACAAGGCTGCAGTAGGGATGGAGGCGGCAGTGCTAAGAACTGAACCTTCTTAAAAGGTATCACTGTACTGCAATGTATGCAATAAATATGCCTCTTTTGTTTACTATTACCCTTTACTGGCGGCACTAGGAGAGTCAGACTGCTGCTCTTCCTTACAAGCCTCAGCCCAGCTCCGAACCCCCCTACACACTCCTCTAATTAACACTGCTCAGGGAGCAAGAGTCATATTGATTAGAGCAGTGTTCCATGGGACGTGACAGACCACAAGACAGCCCGAACACTGCTTGTGTGCAACAGCCACAATCCAACTCTTTTTTTCCCTTGCTGCTGAAAGTAAAAAAATAAATAAAAAAAAAGGCATATTTATCACCAATTATGGAGCCTGGCTGCATTACAGTAGCAAATTAACAGGTTGAACTGGGCTTAAAGGAGCAGCAGAGGGTGCTTGACAAACAGTGGGGGAAGGGGGGTATATACCGTAGTTTAAAACAGGTTTGCGTATGCTGTGGAAAATGCATACTTGCATTTTTTTTTCCAGCACGCCACCCATCACACCCGCATTGTGCTACAAACAGGGCACACAGAAAACTGTATTCTTTGTGCCCTAGCAGTGACTTGCATTATTCCTGTGCAGAAAAATGCAGGTCACCTACTGTATATTGTGTGAATGGGCCATTAGAGTAGAAAGACTTAGAACTTCTGGAAATTTTTTAATGCCTATGTCTCCACTGGGAAGATTTACCTTCACTTTCTATTTCAGGTGGCAGCCAGTCTTTGGGTCTGCAAATCAAAGATGCAGCCAGCAATAAAAACGCAGTAGAGGCTCTAATCTTTCCCCATATTACCCTGTTGTTGATGTATGTGTTCGTGTTGGAAACATTTCCCCTAAAATCCAGTCACAAGTGGCACCAGTCCCCAGATAAGAAAGCAATCGGATTAAAGACAGCAATAAAAGCCAGACATAGAATCCAACCTTTTCTTAGTCTATCCATAATATCTTTGGTAAGACTTCTACTTTACATTTGAGCACAGGATCCGAAGAGGAACAAATTAGGACTTGGTATCTTTGTGCCCAAGACACACATATCTGACATTTATAAGCATACACAGAAACAAAATACTGCTCCATACTTTCTAAGTAGGATTAAACATAAATAAGATTATACAATGGTTTGAAAATAGATGCTGGTTAAGTAGGTCATTAATCTTGTAGGAAGCAGAAGCTGAGCTGCTGTCCAACAAAGAGGCAACTCATATATCCTGAACAGTTTTCTGCTTACATCCTATTCTCTCAACAGTGGCCACTTACAACTAGGAAAGGCTTTGAAATGTCCAAGCTAGCAAGGCACATGAAACGTATGCGAGTTGACAACAACTCTTCTCCCCAAAATCTGATTTGAATAATAATAAAAAAAAACATAAAATTGAAAAAAAATTGAAAAAAAAAGAAAAAGTGAAATAAGCCTGCAACTACACAGCAGGCACCATGCATGCTTGTACGTTTCGTTGGGCAACTGATACTTCTGTGGTTTGTGGACACACATGTGGAGCCTTACTGATTTCTACGAGCTTTCCCAGCCTTTGCAAGCTTCAGCTTACATAGTTGACAAGATTAAAAAAAGATGCAAGTCCATCCAGTTCAACCTAGTGTGTGATTTTCAAAGAAAGTAAAAGTGCCCCTTCTGCAGTAAGGCTACGTTCACACCATCTCCAGTGTGTTCCAGCACGGTTAGCTGCTGGAATGCACTAGATTGCATACTGTCTGGCTCCCTGTCTGGCTCTGGCTCCCTGCGCTCTGTGGCGGGCGGGTGCACGGCGGTGCATTCAAGTCAATTACACTGCAGCCACACACACACACACACACACACACACACACACACACACCCCATGCCCTCAATGCGATCAGCCACACATGAAGGAGTGGCACAGCAATGCCCCCATTCCAGTCCAGTGTAATCGCAAAAAATAGTACAAGCCCTCCTGCCCCAGAACACAGGGAGCTGGACAGCATGCGATCCAGTGCATTCCAGCAGCCAACCGTGCTGGAAAACACTGAAGATAATGTAAACAGGCCCTTAAAGGATTATTTGCACTAGGAAAGGTGCCCGGTGTTTCTTTTTTATGTTTCACACAGTGTAATCCCTCATCTGTAACGGGGCGGCCTGCCTGGAACACAAGATTCAATTTGTGGCTGAAGGAGGTTCCTATCTGGCGCTGGTTTTGCTTTTTGTGGAATTATCAAACTAGAGTTTTGTTTAAGGGGTAGATTTTTAAATATATGGAAACTTGCTTGAGAATTAAAAGGAGAACTATGAGGTGAGTGCTTTTCACTCACCTCATAGTTCTAGCCGACCTGTGACAATGAGACTGTCACAGGTCGGCTCAGTAGATCGGGAAGTGAGCGAACATATACCGGCGTTCGCTCACTTCT
>NW_017307472.1:388660-395132 GCF_000935625.1 Nanorana parkeri | reverse complement strand
AGTGGTGGCTGGCGGAGCGGACGGGGGAGGGGGAGGGTACAGCTGGCTCTGCCTCTAGATAGGCAGAGCCAGCTGTCACTCACACAGCTGGGCGGATCTCGATGTCGATGTTGCGGTGTCTCAGTATACCGCAAGCTGTAGCGGTATATAACGGGAGGACACTGAGCTGTGTCCTCCCGTTACCCTAAGGAGAACTATGGGGAAAAGCCCGGAAGCCATAGTTCTCCTTTAACAAGCATAATGTCTCCTAAAAACCATACTCAAAAGGACTAACATTTTTGGAACAATCTGGGGATTACTTATACTTTTAATGTTAAACAGTAGACTATTAGTGTATTTTGTCTTTTCTATTTCAGAGTATGGTTTCTAAGAAACTTCTAAGAAACACTATTAACAAGCTTAATATTTTCCCCATAGGAAAGGCAGGAGCCTGTACACAATCTTTAATACCTGAAGCAACAAGCATGTGTCAGGAGCACCTTTTTTTACACAGAGCAATTAATGATCTCAATCTGGTTTGGAATATTGCGATAGTATATAAAATAACCTTATATGAGATCACACTTCCTACTGATAATGGAAAACGTGCATGCCCATTCCCAATATATACTCTTTGCCTATGTCCCTATAGGCACATGCTTACAGTGCCCAATGGTAAATCTGGCTCTGACTACACAAACTTTAGCATAAAGTTAATAGTTTAGTATATAGTACTTAAAAAAAGCTAGCCACAAAAGGGACCTCGGCAAGAATGTAAAACTAGCAATAAAAAAGTCCATGCCCATCTCAAGCCTGCCATATGCACCCAGGACAGACAAATTGGCAAATACAAACTTTAATACGTGACCATCACAGCTTCTTCAAAAATAAGAATGCAAATATATACTGTAAAGCTTCCTGTATCCCTATTGAAAACATGTTGTAATGAGTTCAAGTCTAATTTTTAACAGGAGGTGACAGCTTCCAATTATAGGATTTGTCGTTTGTTTTAGCGGTGTTATTCTAAGCTTCTTTGGGGTGGCACAGACCTTGATGATTAAACATCAAATCATGTATTGTTTGGATTGAATTTACTAACTTTGAATCTTCTCAGCAAAGTCAAAGGTGGCCTAGAACTATGCTCCATTAAGAAATACACAAATACCCAGCAAAGTTTCACTTTCTTTTATAACATAAGTGTTTAGAGTAGGATACACAGTTCCTCCGGTGTTCTATCAAAGTTTGTGACTATGTTGGAATGTGTGAGCGGTCCCGTGGTCACACATTTTAACGTAATCCTGCCCAGTTTTTTGGCGGTGCAATGTGTGACTGCCAATAGGTCAAGAATTCCAATGCTTTGTCAGCTGCTCCAGGGCAGATCAGCATCACAGATCGTATGTGCAGGTAAACCGAGCAGCTGATCGATTCTGAAATGTCACTTTATCTGACTTTGTGGAATGTGAGATCGCAGTCACAAAGTCGGATAGAGGTGACATTTCAGGACTGATCAGCTGTTCCAGGGCAGATCGGTTCCCCTGCACATACGATGTGCAATGCCGATCTACCCTGGAACAGCTGAGAAAGCGTTGGAATGCTTTACCTATGGGTGGTCACACATTTCACCGGTGAAAAACTGGGCGGGGTTACGTTAAAATGTGTGACCACATCGCCAGTCACACATTCTAACGTAGTCACAAACTTTGATAGAACACCGGCCTTTGCCTGTGCGTGGGGTTAAACTAAAATCAAATACAGTACATTTGTGCCGACATCAGTCTAGGTCCCACATAAGCTCTGCCAAGCCTGCAGAGCTTACATTGTTCTTACTCCAGCTCCAGTCTGGACCATACAATTTTTCTTTCGGGCCAAATTCACACCATTGCATTTTATCTTGATGTGTTTTCCACTGAAACCCATCAAAACACATTTCAACACATGCCATGAGGCACACTGATGTGCAAGGGCCTACAGCGGTGCAGAAAAAAAAATAATTAGAATTTATACTGAAAAACTTGCTACTGCAATGTCTGTAAGGCAATGGATTCATTTTATAAGGCAGGGCTGGACAGCTCCCACAAGTCAGGTATCCAATGCACCTTAACATGGATAACTGCCAACTACTTTGGCTTTTTATTGTAAGGTAAGCATATGCACCCTTCCTGTTGGCACCCAGACTGGTCTGATTAATGCCTAAATTATATATTCATTTGTCTGCCATGGTTCAACTAAACGCAATGGGAGCGTCTTTTTTTTGGCACACATCCAGAGTTCCTGAGTCTGTGCAAGCTTTTCTTCAGGTCAGAGATGGAAATAGAAAAGCCAAAACGAAAGTAAAAGTTATCCCTGGATTGTTCCAAAAATTTTACTCCTCCGAGTATGGTTTTTAAGAGACACTGTAACCTTGCCCATGCAAGTCTTCATAAAGACCCTGCACCAGTTATACTAATCTTACCAGCACTGCCTTACAGATCCTGTAGCCGTCAGCAAAACTCAGTACTTCCAAGCACGTGGAAGCATGTGACTTTTTCTGGTGCAACAGTGCTTGCCGCCAATAGCGGTCACATGGCTGAAGGATTGAGGTCACTATTTCAGTGTCAGCTGCTGTGCAGGCAAGAGTTGCAAGGGAGCGTTAGAAAAGGCAGTATAACTGTGGTAGGTGGAGGCTTATACAGGCAAAGTCACTTTGCTCTGCATGGGCAAGGCGACACTGACTCATTAAGCAAGATCAAAATAAATGAGGAAAATTAGGATATATTACAGGAATATTATAAACAATTACTGCAAAAACCACTCTGTCTAAACAAAGTGTTCACATTGCCCATTTGTGTAATATTCTGAAACACAACTAGAAGTGATGGGGGCACAGTAAATATGATGATTAAGACAAAACACATAATTTTTTTAATATGTTTAAGAAGAATTCTACCCGATATTAGTATTTAATTTCCAAGTGTAAACTGGTTTCACCATTTCTTTTTTATGCCCAAGAAAGAATGACACCAACACCTAGCTTTGTAGTAGTCCCAACACTTGGAGAAAAACATGGATTTCTCTGGAGAACTCAAGATTTAAAAAGCCAGCAACTAAGCAAAGATTTAAAAAAAAAAAAAATCAGTATTAGAAGGAAGGAGTTGACTTTGTATGAAATTAGGACTTTTGAGCAACTTTAATTGTGAGAAAATGATGGAAAGAGCATAATAACTGGTGCAGGTGGGCAAGGTTACAGTGTCTCAAAGGAGAACTATGAGGTGGGTGATTTCCACTCATCCTCATTAGTTAGAGCCGACCTGTGACAAAGAAGCCGTCACTGGTCAGCTCGATTGATCGGAAGGTGAGTGAACACATTCTGTCGCTCACTCACTTTCCGATCATCTCCCTGCAGAGAGCAGTCACTGTCAGTCAATGCTCCCTTCTCCGATCCTCCAGCGCTGAGTGGAGGAACGGACGGGGGGAGGGGGCGGGCACAGCTGGCTCTGCCTCTAGATAGGCAGAGCCAGCTGTCACTCACGCAGCTGGGTGGCTCTAGATGGTATTGTCGAGATCCATCCCGGCTGCGGCGCTCTCAGTATATCACGGCCAATAGCCCACTATATACTGA
The DNA here is from genome assembly GCF_000935625.1 of Nanorana parkeri. NCBI lineage: Eukaryota > Metazoa > Chordata > Amphibia > Anura > Dicroglossidae > Nanorana > Nanorana parkeri. The sequence goes on along the minus strand of NW_017307472.1, from coordinate 391,555 downwards.
GCTTTGGGTCACGGGAGGAGGTTAGTATTTGCCCTCCCGTGACCCTAAAGAGAACTGTGTGGAAAAACACTTACCCTATAGTTCTCTTATAATAGTTATTAAGAACTTGGTGTCCTGGCACATTGCGTTAATGCATGTTTTTTTTCTCACGTTAACTTGTGTTGCATTAAGGCAGCCCATTAAATTTAATGGGCTGGCAATGCACAAAAACATCTAAATATTGGGTACCCTCATTGACAATGTTGAACAAATTTAGTTGTGCTCACAGCAAAACTGTCAGCGGTGTTAAACCTGTAAAGGCCTTGTCTAGCAGCAGATGCCACAAGGAGCATGCCATTAGCTTTATCAGATAGAAAAGTCTATTCCATGGGCTTCTATCCCCGTGGTTTCATTTTGTCACTAAGAGCTGACGTAGGTGTTGTGCCACACCTCCTGGAGCTAGGCCCCAGCCAGTCAACATAACTCTGTCAAATTATGCCCAAAAAGGATGCTCTCATTTGACAGGGGCCATTTGTAGGGTGCAGCTTAGCCCCAAATACTTAAAAGTCAAACACTTTATATTTGTTAGCTGTTGCCATTCACAGAGCACCATTAAAAAAAATCTACATTGATGCTTACCTTTTTATTTGCATTTGACTTTAAAAATCTTACCTAACTTCCCCTTCTATGTAATGTTAAAGAGGGGGCTGAGGGGTTATGTTTACAATAAATTACCCCATCTTTACTGTGCTGGCAGATCTCATCAGTTGTGAATTCAATTTGAAAACTGTCCTAACAAAGGGTTAGCTATCTCAAGGTTTGGGTGGTACGTTGTATGTTCATTTTCCCTCAATATATCCGTCTATCAAATTGTTCAGAGTAGCATGCAGTCTGCCAAAAAAAAACAAATAGAAAGGTAAGATTTTTTTTTTTAAATTGAGAATTTTGAATAAAACTTCAACAAGTGACTGCATAAAAGAAATTGTATTCCTCACATACAAAATGTAAGAAAAAAAAAAAAAAAGAAGATAATCCTATTACATTCATACAAAATGTAAAAAAAAAAAAAAAAAAATAATCCTATTACATAAATTAAAGATAACATTAGGATTAAGTAAAATAACCAGCCGCGCAAGATCAATCCCATTCATCTGGTCCTCCCAAAGGTTTGAACAGACAAGCATTATACTGTTCTTCCCCATTAAAGTCCTTTAAAGTGAATGTAAGCCAAAATCCTATTTATCATGTAATTTTTTTAAAATCTGTTGTAAAGTTTCTAAAAATGGCCATACACTATTCAAATTTCACACAGTGGGTGTCGCAGTCAGCACTCTTTCGGCCGGCATCCTTCGATCAGCTGATCAAAGGAGCCAGTTGGAAAAGTTTCGAATGAACAGAGCCAGCAGCCAATGAAGACAGCGTGAGATTCCTTGATCACTGCTCATAAGCGTTAATGGAGGAACCTGTATTATGTTCTTTGTTCAGCCCAATAGTTAAACAAAGAACATATTACAGTGTATGGCCACCTTTGCAAAGACATTCTGTCAGTAGCAATACTTTTCACTGCCTTGCGACTAGTAACAGCATTATCAACCTGCCTATGGACTCCTTTAGTGAACCATTGGGCTTCCTATCAGGTCTATCAGATACACAGTCCCAAGGCCAACTGAAGGAGTACACACAGCAGGCTAACAACACTCATTAGCTAATTGTGAGGCAGTGCATTGTCAGCTTGAAACAGAAAGTGGTGTTAAATAGCAGGATCTCCAGTTAAGAAACTTTGCAACAGGTTAAAAAACAAAATGCTTTAAAAAAATGGTATACACTGAGGTATGATGATTTGGGGTTTACATAAACTTTAAAAGTCATCAGAGTACAATGGTGCCTGCTCTAGTCAAGTAGATAAATACAGGCAGCACACAAAAAAAACAAACACGTGGCCCACTGGAAACATTTTTTTAGCTGCAGTGGTACATGTGCTAAAAGTGACAAACCACTGGATGGAGTGGCATTTAATGTAACGGCCAACTTAACCACAGCTTATGTATGTACTGAACATAGCCACATTATTTTATAGGAACCAGGAAATAATTCTGCCTTCCTTCTGCAATAACTCCAAATATCCTAGGGATGAGAATTTCCATTCATTGGATGTTCGAAGATGCCTTCTCAGCTATTTAGATGCTACCAGAGTTTTCATAACATCAAGCCATCTGATTGTATTGTTACAGTGGTGCAAAAAATGGCTTGCAGGCTTTCAAGACCACAATTACCAGATAGATAAACAAGCTATAGCCTTTTTTTTGGATTGCAGGTACCAGATTTTTGGGGACATCGGGGGCAGAAAAGGTGGAGTATTAGTAGAGAAAATCTTCAGAATGGCCGGTCTAGTGAGGGATACAGAAAGCAATTTTAAAAAGTTCACTGGGGTTCTAGACTTTCCCTACTGTACTAGAAAAAAAAACCAAAACATTTAAAATATCAGACATCCCAACTCTCCCGGACATTCCGGGATTCTCCCGGCCGCCAGGGAGAGAAACATTTTCTCCCGGAAAGGTTTACTCTGCTCTATCTTTTTTTTTTTTCTGACATCAGGGCCGCCGTCAGTCAGAGAAAAAAAAAACCGGCATAGGAATGAATAGCTAGGCTTCTATTTGCTATTTCAATTTGCAATAGCCAGCAACAGACTAGTTATTGCACCCGCCCACTGCTGCTGTCAATCAGCAGAGGTGACCTGAAGTTCTCCATCAGGTCCTCCTCTGCTGATTAGCAGAAGAGGGCGGGTGCAATAGCCAGCTTGCTATTGGCTATTGCAAATTGAAATAGCCAATAGCAATCTAAATATTAATTCTCATGGTGTTTTTTTTTATTTATTGTTATTGTTTTGTTTTTGTTTTTTTATTCTGACGGCAGAAG
>NW_017307472.1:377457-388582 GCF_000935625.1 Nanorana parkeri | reverse complement strand
ATCACATCATATAGCAACGTTTTGGAACAACAGCGGTTCCGTCTTCAGGCAAACAGAATGTACATCAGATTTCCCCTGATCTCCGGAACTCCGTTTGTTTTTCCAGACCTGGCCGGAGTCGGTGGTAACCAGATGTGAACGGACGCCCTTCTGTTTAGATTTGGCTACCCATAGACCAACATTGGACTTCTGGTCAGTTAAAACGGACAGAAGGACCCGATCAGAAAAGCCTGTTTGAAAGGCCTCTTAAAGGATTTTCCTAATGTAGTTGAAAATAAGATTTGTGAAAGTGAACACAGGTGTACAGATGTTTAAAAGCAAGATTGTTCTGGATGTTGTTTATCTTGTCCCATATTGTGAATTCCTGAAGGCCTCATTCCAAGTTATATATTGACTCGCTACAATCTCCTTGTAATTGATTCCAAGTCAATGGAGAAAAACAAACAATGGAAAATAGCATATAGGTTGTTTGATTGAAAGGACAATAGTCAAATAGCTATTACCCCTAGTGACCAATCAGCAATCATACTCCAATGTTCTAATTACTCTAAACTGACAAAGGCTGGAGACAAATCACTTGTTAAGGGCTGATGTACTGTATGGGTGTTTGCACTTCTTTGTTGAAAGATAGTAATACACTAAAGAAGACGAAAGCTGGCCATATACAGGTCACTTTTTCTCGTTCAGCCTGCTTGAATGCCCCAATCATGATGCACAGTGTTGATGGGGGAATCCCACCAGGCGGGCTACTGTATTCTGACAAGGGCAGGTGTTCCTTTGGCTTCTATGCTCAAAGTGAAGATCAGGGAACAGGTATTCTGTCTCCACTCTGGCAGGTTTTTGTTAGCAGTCTCAGGCACCCAGGGTAAGCAAGTGAGCCAGGAGGGTGGATGCCAGTAACAGGGCATTAAAGAACTCCAAGGAAAATAATTATTAACCCTTGCAGTGGGACTATTCCTGCCCTGTAAGGGTTAAGGGCTCATTTTTGTCTAGGTTCAAAAAAAAAAAAAAAAAAAAGTTATACTCACCTGATATTTGGAGCCAGCCTGTTCTTAGACTGATCCCTTCCACCTCACTCCCCCTTTGCTGCAGCGGTCTAAGGTCCCCAAGTCATCACGTTCTATACACAGCCTATAGGACGTGCGGATGATGAGGAACATACCATCGCTGCAGTGGAGGAGAAGACAGGCAGAAGGGAGCGATGTCACAGCCAGCCATATCCGAGGAACGGTTGAGCATAACTTTGTTATTTTTAAACCTAGACACAAACGAGCACTTAACACTTGCAGTGCAGGGGTAGCCCCACTGAAAGGGTTAAGAATTTTTCCACCCGGTGTTCCACTTGTAAAGTGATTGGGCAGCAGCAACTTCAACAATGATCAGAGCCAGCAGAAAAATGTATGCAAAAGCAGCCGTGAACTTGCTTACATCCACTTGCTGTTGAACCATAGTACTTACAATGGCAGTAAACATTTTAAGGTACATCTGGACCCAGACTGTGGGAATTAATGTATTTTCATACTCCTAACAGTATAAGAGCTTTGAAGTGTAGTTCCACTCACGCAGGCACATTCTAAAACCCCACTATGTGTTTGTTACGTGTTCCCATTCATTAGTTCAGAAGATTCTGTAAGAGTTTGGACGCAAGGAAGTGCATATTCACAAGGCTGAGTACAAGTATGTCAGTGCACTGAGGAAGTACATCCTAAGGGCATCTTCAATAAGTGAGTTTACATACGGTACTTCTAGATGGATATGGTTATTAGGAGTGGGATAGATAGAACTTGAAATTCAATATATTCAAAATATATTCAAAAAAATTAAATATATAGAAATACAGATTTCTTTCTAGTTTTTGACCATAGATACCCTTAAGTACAAGCCATTATTGAACTATATACCTGCAGGTACTGTGGAGTAATTCATCCTCAGATCATAACAGAGGCTCTGAATTCAGGCTTCAGGTTAGGTTCACACCAAATGCAGTGCGTTCCGGCCCGATTCTGGCCAGAACGCACTGCATCGCATTGCGGCCGGCTCACTTTTTTGTGGGGCAGGATGGGTCGTGGTGGGCCATTGCAGTGAATGACACCGTAGCCACGCCCTCCAGACGCACGGGATCGCAAGGCACCAATTACAAGGAGATTCTAGCGAGTCAATATATAACTGAGAATGTGGCCTTCAGGCATTCATAATATGGGACAAGGAAAGCAACAACCAGAACAATGCTGCAAGCACTATTTTGATCACACCAATGTGCCTTGCGCTCCCGTGTGGCTGATCGCATTGCAGCCGGAGGGCGTGGCTACGGTGCCATTCACTTCAATGGCCCGCCACACCCCTTCCCGCCCCACAAAAAAGTGAGCCGGCCACAAGGCGATGCAGTGCGTTCTGGCTAGAATCGGGCCAGAACGCACTGCATCTGGTGTGAACCTAGCCTCAGTCAACTTCTAATAATTTACAGCATTTGTTGATTTGCCCTGCATGGTTTACTTTAGAACCAGAGCTGGTAAATACTGATTTAGAATGAAATCAGTAACGCATGAAAATGATCTGTTTAAAAAGGTAAAAACTAAAATTGTGGGGGGTTTTTAATGGTCCAATGATCACACTTCTAACCTGCAAAAATCCATGCATTTTGTTATTGTTTTGATGCATTTTGGTAAGCACATCTGTGTCCGAGTTATTCAGTCATATCTAGTGTGTTTCTGGAAGCATTAATACACTAGAACTTTACTGCAGTAGGCAAATGCAAAAATGCACCAAAGAACCCTTCGCAAAATATATGTGACATGCATCAAAAAGCATTTACAACCTAAAAGTATGAACGGGCTCCTACACTGCTTGAAAACGCTGGGTAAACTGGGCACTAAGCTATTGTTATCATAGCTACATACTAGGACAACAGAAGAGAAAGCTAATGTTTAGGCACTCTGTGATCATTCTAAGCCTTTGTCCTTTCATTCAATATGAAAAGTCCTTTAAATGGCTTGTAGATGAACTCATTCACTAAGTTAATCCTTCATTGTTTTAGAGAGCCTTGACAATTGGTCAGTTGTGGTGGTGAGAACACAAGTTTGGATTTCGACATAAATTGCTTCTAGAAATGTGATCTTTTGTAGAAAAAATAAAATAAAAATGGATTATAGAACCTAACTGATTAAAAATATGTAATTGACAAAAATGCTGTACGCAGGAACTCCAGCTAGTTCTGGAACTACAAGTCCCATGCATTACAAGATCGATAGCCACAGGGAATGACTCCCTGAGGTAAAAGCATAATGGGATGTCAAGGTTGCCTACCCCTGCTGTAGCTACTGATCAGAACAATGCAGAGGTTAGAGCCTCAAGTGAATTCCTGACATGTCCAGAGAGCTGCGCAATTGTTTATTTTTCATAAATTGTGTTGCGTTAATGAGCGGTAAAACATGGTTTACCATTCCATACAGCAAAGGTAACCGGCGCACCACTATGCGTGCGTTGTGGTGCCATTCGGTTTAAATTTACACCTCAACTCACTGTTACACACCCACACTTCAGCACACCAAAATGCATATGCTGCGTGTTGTGCTGAGCTGCATTATAAAAAGGTCTGATTTTTAATGTGTTAAAAGGTAATTAAAATTCGGAAAAACCTTGTACTTGCTTACGCAGTAAACATAAATGTCACCTAGGACATCCAGTGTATTTGGTGTGACCCTAGAATAAATGGATTATTGATTTATTACATTCATAAATATCCTTTCTTAATACATTTTGTTTTCTTCATGAGAGTGCCAGATGTGGTCATCGAAGGCCTGATTCAGCTTTCCCCATGCAGCTTTACAGCAACAGATTACTTCTAATAGTGATCTACTGCTATCTACAATCAGCCAGCAATAGGTCACTATATCGGTGATCTACTGCTGCAGGAAGAGATACTAAATAAATGGGACATTTAAGGTGCAATATCTCACCTTTGAATAATTAGAGGTGTGATATCATTGCCCAAGGTGATATCACACCCATTATAATGTGTATTATATGTTGCAGGGAGAGGCAGGACAGGGCTGATGTAGCTCTGCCTAAGCCTCCATTGCGCCATTCACCATTCTATGGAGATCTAGAGCACAGCAGATCACATGCTGAGAGCTGGAGCGCCGCTTGTTGGGCACCAAGGGGTCAGAAGGTACTTTAATTTAAACTGTTGCAGCTTGTATATTTGTGAGATGTCTTGTTCAGTATGCTTACATCACAACATTAAAAATAGATCGAGGAAAGGACTTTGTATTTTAAGAACACAAAATATTGACAGGTAAAGCAATTCATTTTGTGATTTACTCCTATGTTTTTCAACAGTGCCATAATGTATACCCAAGCAATGATGGAGAAGTAGCAGCATGACAGGATCAATCCTCTGCTCTCTCCTGCTGTCAGCGCTTCCTTGTAAATCACATGTGAATGCCACAGACCTGATTGGTTCCTAGTGCTGCCCCTCCCACTCCAAGTCAGAATGTGTTCCTATGTAAGGAATTACAAAAGACTAACAAGTCAAAACTGGGTGCTTGCACTAATTCTATTTCACTATCCTTGTGGTAAACGCATTACAGGGACTTTACTGAACTGTGTTTTGGATGGAATTGGATATAGATATAGATATAGATATAGATATAGATATCCTTTTACTTTCTAATGTCCAATTCACCCAATCTTCATACATTCTCAAATGGAACTGGTGGAGTGTTTACTATCCCTCTGGAACACCTATAGACAGGTAATAGTATTCACTCAAACCGTGCTCTCTGCTCCTTTTACAACCTTGCTCTATAGTTCCCTCGTCATCTCCTCCCATGCTCACCTTGAGTATTTCTCTAGAGCCTCTCTCATCCTCTAGAACTCCCTACCCCAAACTGTCCAGCAATCTCTTACTGTCCACTTTTAAGGCTCCTTTACACCATGTTGGGACCAGATCTGGAGCAGATCTGCCAACGCAGTGTAGTGCATTTTTGCCTCCTTTTTTTTTCCAGGTGCAGTCCAGTGCGTTCGTATGCTTTTTTTTAAATGCATTTCCATGTGTTCCAGGCCAGAGAGAATGAGACAAGCAGTACATTTTTTGTCTGGACCGCAACAAGCTGTGCTGGTGTGAGCAGAGCCCAGAAATACCATAGGGATACATTGGGATGCTTTTTTGGTCGGGGAACAAACTGTTCTGGTCTGGACATGGTGTGAACAAGCCCACATGCTATCCTTGAACACTCATCTCTGGAGGGAAGCCCCAGGGAATGTCGGACAGGCATAAAGCTTGTAATGTGGCTTTAGCTAGAAGAAAAAAATGTTTTTGTTTTTCCGAGGAAGGGAAACAAAAGTCCCCAGGTAATTACCAAAATTAGAGCACTATGCCATTAAAGTGACATTTATCAGCTTTGAGATTCCATCAATCGTCATTTAGGGAGGGAAACTGATAGAAGATAAAAGGGTACATTTAGGAACTGAACTAAGCCTGTTCTGGGTGAATATGTAGGCTGACATTGCTTCCCCTGAAAATGCTAATTGGCTGGTGGTCATGCTGATGCAACGTCTTCAAGGGTTCATCCACACCTAGCAATTGTTTCCATCTGGGTGTATTAGTTACATAGTAACATAGTTGATAAGGCTGAAAAGACACAGGTCCATCCAGTTCAACTTGTGTGTGCGTTTCACTCTGAATTTCCATACCCCTCTAATTATGCTCACTCAGGAAGACATCTAAAAGGTTTTTCAAATCAAGTAATACTTTCCTAATGGGGATGGACATTCAATATTTTCACTGCTGAACTGTAAAGAACCCCTTCTGCAATTTAAGATGAAATCTCCTTTCCTCCAATTACAAAAGCATTGACATGCATTCTTTATTTCTGATGCCTCACTGTATGTCACGGGTAGGCAACTTTGGCACGACAGCTGGGGTCAAACTAAAAATCCTATCAAGCCTCTGAGAGTCATGCTTATGGCAGTCAGTCTGGCAATGTCTCATGGGACTTGTAGTTCCACAACAGCAGGAGTGCCGAGGTAGTTTACCCCTTGCTGTACATTATAGGGACTCTAAGAATGGCACACAAACGTGTGAATCCAGCTTAGTATGATCTGGGGTATTGATCTGGATGGAGCAAGTATGCCGAGCAGGAGAATTGACTTCACTCTAACTTTCTAATCTGCATGCTTGTTCCAGGTCAGTTAAGTACCAACCAGAGGTGGACAAGTTAATTTGAAATCCAGGAGCCAGCAGGGTTGTTATGAGGAGTCAGCTCCATTGACAACAACTAGAGAAATTAAGTTAGTCTCATGTGGTGACTAGAAACAATTTTTTACTTGGTATGTATCAGGGGTGGGCGATGTATTAAAGAATTCAGAAACCAGTCTGTTCAATCCAGGAGTCAGCTCCATTGACAGAAACTAGAGAAGACCTCAAAAGTTAGGCGCCAGCTGTAATATTCAAGGAGCATCGGTGACCTGGCTCCTAGGATCTGCCCAGCCCTGATGTAAATCCTAACTGAATGACAATGTTTGCTAAAAACTGTTGCCACAGTTGCATAATTTAATTTTTTAAATAAGAAACATTTTCACCCTTTTTTTTTTTTTCTTTGTTGTACCTCAGTGCTGCTGATCTCCTGCAGCCTCTTTGCAAGCACTACCTATCTACATACATGCAGCACTCCAGCAATGGGTGTATGGCATTTCTCAGGGCACGTTTCCTGGCGGTGACAACAGTAGTCCCTTCCCTGCATAATGTGAGCTGAAAAGGACATTTGTAGTGTCAGCAGGAGAACTGTGTGACAAGGTGACAAAGCAGGAGACGGACAAAAGCATTGGTCAGGAAAACTGCAAATTAAAAAATACCAAAATGTACGTTTACAATAATAGCAAGACTATAGGAGATTCCAATTACTGGGTTTATATAGACTTTATTGATGCCAGATACACCCAAGCTCCCCACCGTGTATTTCTATTCAGATGTCTTCAAACTTCTAACATGACAAGTAAAGTCCCCTTCATCAGAATGGAGAGGTGGAAAAAGTGTGACAATGTGTACGCTGTTCTATGCATCATTGTACTCCAGGGCACCTGGAGGCAGGTCCATTGCTCCCCATATTTACAGGAAATGGGTTAAATGACACCGGACATCATTTTAGGCAGGAAAAAGACCAGCGCTAGATCACAGAACGGCAAGCAAAGGACAGTACCAGAAAAGAGGTCAGTATTCTACACTTTTTTTTTGGCAACAGGTGGTGTATATATTTTCAAAAACATTCCTGGAACTGGGTTTTAAAAACAGAACTCCAGGCACCAAAGCTCTCATTTAAATCTATTCCTCAACAGCCACAAAATCTACTTTGTGTGCACCAAATTCCTGTGCAAATCCAGATAATACCAAGTCAAAGTAGTAGTGACATCATCACTGTGCTGTACTAAGCCTATGCAGAGAGGTTGGCTGTGGGAGGGGCCCAGCAGGCTCCACCCACTACAGGCTGCTTGCAGCAAACTACAGGAAGGGGTGGAGACGAGACCAGTCACTGTGCACTTAGCAGCAGTGATATATACTCTCCTTTACGAAAAGAAAAAAAAAAAGAATGGGAGAAGTTCACGCCAGTGTGCTGCGTTGATGTCTGCAGCCCTGCGCTGAAAAATAGTAGGAGCAGGCTATACTCTTTTCAGCGCAATTCAATGTACATGAACACAAGTTAGAACCAATACCTTATATAGCTTAGTGTAAAAATTAAAAAAGAAAAAAGCAGCAACATAACACAACCCATGTTAACATATTATGCCAATGTAAGTGAACACACCTACATGGAGTCAGGTCCAACACACACTTTTCAGTAACCATACAGGATACAATCTGACTTCATGACCTTCCTACAATCAATTTTAGAGTTGCCAAAACTGTATAATATGAAAACCTTCTTCCTCAATGCACTGTAACAATTTCAATCAGCCCGGCGAACATGCACTTCCTTGTGTCGCAGAGCCTACCTTCTGAACAACTCAGCATCTGAACAATGTAACATTATCATTGCTTGCTGGAAGTAATGTATGATGGGATATGCAGTCTTGAGAAATTGAGATTGCATCGCATCAAACAGCAGAGAAAGGGATGTGAAGCACACAGGGAATCCAGGAAGTTGGTGAAAATGATGGACAGACATGGCAGCACTCACTACATAAAAGTGAAGTTATCAAGTAAGCTTTGATTGTATTATCAAAAAGAACTCTAGTGTGTATTCCTATCACAATGCTGACGTTATAACAGGATAGGAGATGCTGGGACTTTATAATTCCTTTAAAGGAGAACTATGAGGCGAGTGCTTTTCACTCACCTCATAGTTCTAGCCGACCTGTGACAATGAGACTGTCACAGGTCGGCTCAGTAGATCGGGAGGTGTGCGAACACATACCGGCGTTCGCTCACCTCTCGATCCTGTCACGGCTCTGTACCGTGACAGGGGAGGGGCTGGATTCACCCCTCCCCGATCCGCCAGCGCTGACTGGCGGAACGGATGGTGGAGGGGGCTGGTACAGCTGGCTCTGCCTCTAGATAGGCAGAGCCAGCTGTCAATCACGCAGCTGGCAGATCCAGACATAATTGTCGGGATCTGCTTCAGCTGCCACGTCTCAGTATACCGCGAGCAGCTGTAGCTCGTGGTATACTGAGCGCTAGTTTGTGTCCTCCCGTTACCCTAAGGAGAACTATGGGGAAAAGCCTTAACCCCATAGGTCTCCTTTAATCTACATTCACCATCATTTAAACTGTAAGAGTTATTGTAGGACAAGGTGATGCACATCTCTATGTGAGAAGGATTCCACTCTCCATGTATGAATTACAGAATGTAATAAGGTTTGATCATCCTACCGCAGACCCTTGCAGTGTTCACATTCCTTTGTCTCATAAAGCTTGGCGGTCAGTGTTTGTAGTAGAAGACAAATGGCTTCTCAAAGTAAATGGTTTTCTGCTTCTCTTACCAAACCTGTCAGGTGTCCTAACTTACACCAAATAGCAATGAGTCCTGACAGACTCTTCAAACTTTTATCAATACATTGTACAGGGAAAGACCATGTGTAAATTACCTTTTATCTTCCTAGAGGAACTAATATCAGGAAACAAGAACTAGAAACAACAATCACTTTCATTCTAAGATTTCTTAACGTAACCCTGGGGAAGTCACAGCATGTGATGAAATAGCATGGTGTGAAAATACATCAACAGATCCACAGCTACAGGCCAGTGGCATCACAAGGGAGGTATGATGGGTGCGGCCCTCACCGGGTGACACCAAAATGACTGGCAGTCATTTTGGTGTCACCCTCTCTGAAAAGACCGAGAGCCCGACAGCTGTACGAGAGAGGAGGGGACCCTCCACTCTTTGCCGGCATCCATCACCAAGATGCCCACTGGCAGGTAAGTGCACGTGCAAAATGATGTGTCAATGGGCGACACCCAGCTTGGCGACACCTCTGCTACAGGTAACTTCACTTAATTGTAAATCTCAGCTTTACCCATGCAATTGTAGTGTGGCACCACCCCTCCTCAGCATACCCACAGGTCACTGAGGTTATCCAGCATATTACAGGGTATCGATGGTGAAAAACGAAAAATAAATCTGTATTTCTATGTTGAACTTCCATAGGTTCTATCCCACTCCTAATAATCATATCCATCTAGAAGTTTATAATCTTACTTATTGAAAAAGCTCATCACTTCCTGTGTCACCACTCTCACAGAGCCTACCTTCTGAACTACAACTCAATGTCTGAACAATGTCATCTAAACAGCTAAGGCAGTCAGCAGAGGAAGATCCGAGTGTCTCACCCCAAAAGGTAAATGAACAAAAGGAGCAGAAGAAATTGTTACACCCAGTCACTAGACTGAGAGGGGGCTTTTAAAACACTGGACATGCCTTCACATCAATACATTACATCTAATTAATCGCTGCAACCCTGGTAGTTTTCATGAAAATGCCAAGTATCTGTACTGGTACTCGAAAAGTATCTGTGCATCCCTAGTACAAATAAAAACATTTCACTTTAAAATCAAATTATATATGCTGGTCAGAGTCCATATACAGTCAAATCATTGTTCCCAATGGGATATAAGCTTGAGGTTAGGCCAAGGAGGTCTGAACAATGCAACATCACCATCGCTTGCTGGAAGCAATGCATGATGGGATATGGAGTCTTGAGAAATCAAGATTGCATCACATCAAGCAGCAGGGAAAGAGATGCATAGCACACTAGGAATCCAGGAAGTTGATGAAAGTGATGGACAGATGGAAGGCAGCACTCCCTAAATAAAAAGGGATTTTTTTCAAGTAACCTTTGATTGCATTATGAAAAGCAACTCTAATATGTATTTATATTCCAATGCTGATGTTATAACAGAATAGGATATGCTGGGAGCTTACAACTCCTTTAAGAGACCATTCAGCAACGTTTTGGAGCACCACCCCATTTCCAAAGGGTAAAAGTTTAATGTTCAGCATTAAAGATGCATGCATGATCCTCCCCCCTGGCATGTTTCACCTCCTCCAGGGGCTTAATTATAGAGCTCGATGATTAAAGCATATCTAAACCCAAAATTGCTCCTCCATAGAGTGGAGTCACCCTAAAGTTTACCATACACTGGCTGAATTTTGACTGGGTGAGTAGAACCTTGAGCAGTGTGTGGCCCCATCGGCACCCCTTCATTCAACAAAAGTCAATTTTCAAATTACTTGTTAGAAGAGCTGGATTGAACATTTTTGGCTTAACAGTGACTGCAGCCAATCAGCTGTAGTCATTTTTGGGGTATTCTGACAGCCGCAGAATGTTGTCAAAATACAATAGCCTGTTGTTGGGTGGGGAATTCCCTGTTTCATGCTACAAAACTCATTGAGGGGTATTTACCAAGACTGGAGCAGCTGCGCATGTCAGCCAATCATCTTCTATCTTTCATTTTCAAAGCCTAGCTGAACAAACACACACACACACACACACACACACACACACACACACACACACATATATACACACACACTATATAGGTTGAACCTGATGGACCTTTGTCTTTATGCAACCTCACCGACTATGTAAAAACTGAACATAGAAGCTGACTGGTCACTGCTCCAGATCCTGT
>NW_017307472.1:361907-377417 GCF_000935625.1 Nanorana parkeri | reverse complement strand
GTTTATGGTGCTCACAGCTGTTTGAATATTAGGCACAATGTAGCTGTATATATTTTCAAGATGCCATATATTACATTTTTGTGTTTAGGTTTAGCTACGCCAGGGGTAGGCAACCTCTGCACTCCAGCTGTTATGGAACTACAAGTCCATGATGCATTGCAAGACTGTGCCAGCTACATGTATGACCCATAACGCAGAGGCATGATAGGATTTGTAGCCTGACCACAGCTGGAGGGCCAAGGTGCAAATCCCTGAGTTACGCTTTAAATACCAAATAGTGACACACAATTACAAAGATACATTTACAAGAGCGCTTGCTATTTTTTTTTTTCCACTGAACAATAGCAATAGACCAAGATTGCAATGTCTAACACAAAACAAAAGCGATGTTTTGCATTTCCACCATCATAAATCTTATACTTCACACTGTGGAGACAGAAAAGTTAGCTGTCAGTGTAAAAGATCTAAGACTGCAGAGAGATCTCTTAACAAGCCAGAATACACAGATCAGTCTGACAATGGTAAAGAATGCAATGTGTAAATATTGGGAGCACAAATAAGGGAATGGAGTGTGCTATGAGCCGAATGTCACTGAGCTTTGGTATATAAAACACAAGCACGGTTTGTGGGGGGTAGAACACACTGATGATGATGATGGTGGTAGTAGTACACAGGCAGGTTGGATGTCATCAGACACGGCTGTCACATTTGCACAGTGAGCAGAACCGTCTCACATCTTGTATATACACACACACACTAGGAGACGTCTGAACCCACAACACACAGATCGTCCATTCCGAGCTGTCACCCATGTCCCGGAGCTTGCTCCTCCGCCTGTCATTGACCTTTCCATTCTTGCACTCATTTGTCCCTCCCAGGCCCCCGTCATCGGGTCACCCTAGTCCCTGATCCCCCCACCTGTCACTTGTCAGGCGATCAGCCTCCAGCTCACCTCTTTTAACGGCTTCATCATATGTAAGGAACCCGATCCGGGACTCCTTGGCCCCCATGACGATCCTCTGCCTCGGGAACAAGAGCAGCTTGCTCACTCCATGGCCTGTCCTGCAGGGTAAGGGGCCCCCAGCACACTTATTCCAAGGCTGTGTCGTTGTACTCCGCTCTACAGATCATCACCTGCCTCACATACAGCAACATCAGCCGCCCCGCCCTCTCCTGTTCTAGCCGTCGCTTCCTCCTAACGGAAGCCCCGCCTACTCACGGAGGCAGTCACATGACACCCACACCACTGCATCGGTCGGCTCCGCCCGTATCGTCCGCTTGTAGTCAATGGCGGCTGCTCAGTGCTGCTGTCAGGGGAGCGTTTATTGCATGCGTGACAGAGGCCAAATGCAATGCTTCCCTCGGTTTGCCTCTCTGACAGCAAAATGTTGACGTAGTGTGTTGGGTTGTTCACGTGACTGGCGGCGCTTAGGCCCAAGGCGGACATCTTTCAAAAGGGCAATGCTAATTGTGTATTGAGGAAAGCGCTTATAGTGCGAGTGTTTACGGTGTCCTTTCTGAGCCATACTTTATGGGGCGTGATCAGCATAGCAAATGAGAAGAGGAGGCTTTAAGAAAATCTTGTTGATTATTATCATTGTATAAGAGGCACCTACGATTTTTGTTTTATGTCTGGCAAACTATGATTTATATAGGTGTTACCTGTGCCTCAATCAAAGGAACAATCCATCTTATGGAACCACATCCCTTTGTTTTTCCTTCAAATCCCTCTTTTGGGTGTGATGCACAGCCCTTAATGAAAATGTACTATTTAAAGTACACTTATTCACCAAAAGAAGCTTTTCTCTCCTGTCTCCTCCCCCTGTCTCTTAGGCTGGTCATTCACTGATCTATTTTTCTCGTTCAACCAGCAGGCTGAATGAAAAAAATAGAGCAGATTCCTCCTGCAACACTACAAGTGCGTTGGTCGAGGAATCCCTGCTGTTCATTTTGTATTCTGACAGCAGCCGCCGACCCCCGTCAGAATACCCTAACAGAGCCGGCAGCTCATTGGATGCCGCCTCTGATCGTATGAAGATTTTCCGACGGGCTCCTTCGATCAGCTGATCGAGGGATACCTGGCTGAAAGGGTGCTGACAGGGGCACCCACTGTGCGTATTACATGATTGTACAGTCAGATTGCAACTTGTATGGTGGACCCTAAATGTAGCCATACACTTTGAATTTCAGCCGGTTCTTGGGATCCGCCTGAAATTCTAACACTGTATGGCCAGGGTCATCATACAAGTTAGTATCTGACTGTACAGTCATTCTAACCATTGGGCGGGGCTATCAAAACTGGAGAAAACATCTGGAGCAGTTGTTCATAGTAACCAATCAGCTTCTATCTTCAGTTCAGCTTTGGAAATGAGAGAAGCTGATTGGTTACTATGGAGAGCAGCTCCAGATTCTGTTTGCTCCAGTTTTGATAAATTCCCCCTTTTGTGTTTACATTCCTTTTGGTTCAATAACTCAGGGCATGTTGGGGTGTGCCCTTTGCCTACACACTTTGTACTAAAAGGTGTCCCTCTTTTTCCATCTCAGAAAGTTGGGAGGTATCTTTTATGGTCCCACCAAGAGTAATACGTGTGACCAGTGAGGACACACAGGATGCCAACCAAGTTTTAAAATTATAACTCAAACATATTTGAAGGATCCCCTTAGATTTTTTGATTGGGACCTAGATCTCTCCAGTCAGCAGGGAGTTTGAGATTTACCGATTGCAGAGTTAAAGGTCTGAGTAAGCAGGGGGCCTGTAAGACCTCTGAAGAGAGACCACTTTCAGCAGAGAACCATGGCAGCTGTAATTGTTTTTGAAGATGCAGAATTCTGTCTGTCATGCCAATCTTTCCTTCACTATCTAGTGCAGGGGTAGGCAACCATGGCACTCCAGCTGTTGTGGAACTAAAAGTCCCATGAGGCATTGTCACAGTCATGATGCGATTTGTCGTTTTACCACAACAAGAGTGCCTAAGGTTTCCTACTACAAATATAGTGGATCACTGATCCAGAGCAATTATGTCTACAACTGGAATGCCAAGGTTGCCTACTACTGATATTGTTGATCACTGATCCAGAGCAAGTATGTCTACAACTAGAATGCCAAGGTTTCCTACTACTGATATAGTGGATCCAGGATTTGGAGCAAGTATGTCTACAACTGGAGTGCCGAGGTTGCTTACTACTGATGTAGTGGATCACTGATCCAGAGCAAGTATGTCTACAACTAGAATGCCAAGGTTGCCTACTGATATAGTAGATCACTGATCCAGAGCAAGTATGTCTACAACTAGAATGCCAAGGTTTCCTACTACTGATATAGTGGATCCAGGATCTAGAGCAAGTATGTCTACAACTGGAGTGCCGAGGTTGCTTACTACTGATGTAGTGGATCACTGATCCAGAGCAAATATGTCTACAACAAGAGTGCCGAGGTTGCTTACTATTGATGTAGTGGATCACTGATCCAGAGCAAATATGTCTACAACAAGAGTGCCGAGGTTGCTTACTATTGATGTAGTGGATCACTGATCCAGAGCAAATATGTCTACAACTGGAGTGCCGAGGTTGCCTACTACTGATATAGTGGATCACTGATCCAGTGCAAGTATGTCTACAACCGGGGTGCCAAGGTTGCCTACTGATATAGTAGATCACTGATCCAGAGCAAGTATGTCTACAACTGGAGTGCCGAGGGTTGCCTACTACTAATATAGTGGATCACTGATCCAGGGCAAGTATGTCTACAACTTCGGTCTGGGCACTTGATCTGCACATGCTTGTTCTGGTTGAGCAAGTTGTAAAGGATGGGGATGGCAGCCTGGGAGTGTCCACCTTTAAAACAGTTTTGCAATGGCAGTTACCATATTTATGTTACCTTTGTTAAAATCTAAGTGTATAGTTGCCTATTTGACACGGTGATTGCTTTCTGGGGTAAAAAAAAACGATGAACTTAATCCTGTTGAAATAATATCAGGAAGGTCTCGATCAAAGGATCATGAACACAGACTTGTATCAATTTCCTATTGGTCAGTGGAGTGCTGCAACTACAGATGCAGTATGTTGATCTCTCCCTAAACTATCAGTTTAAAGGAATTTGTCCTCCTCCAAAGTTACCATGTTACTGGCCCCTGAAGGCCCAAACAGAAAAATACTCTGGATGACATTTATCAAGTAAATTAGGCTTGCCATACATCAGAACTTTAAAAGAAAATCCATTTTAGAATGTTTGTTCTGTTTACTAATAGTCGATGGGGTCAAATCAGTAATCAGTTTCAGCCGTAGTGATTAAAGAAATCAAAGGAGCAGAATGGAAACATTTTAATTTAAATTTTAACAGTGAATGTGGGTATTTGTTCAAGAAACTCCTGTAGCGCTACCCCCGTAGGAGCCACTGGTAGTAACATGTCTTTCTGTCCCCCTACACCAATGCACCGCCCAATTGGTGGATCCACAGCTCACCAACACACCTTTGTAGAGTTTTTGTAAAGGATTTAATGGCTGAATAACACAAAATAGTCTCTGAATAATGTAACAATAACACACTATACAATATGAGGTAATCAATGCACTCTGACATCCAGGCACTGCGGCTATCTATTGCCTATACGTAGTCCTGCGAGGTCAGACTGTCTCAGAAATAAGTATCAAGGTAGAGAAATCCCACAACAATATCTCCCTTTGGAAGTATCACACCCCTCTAGACTACTGGCCAGTAGTAATGTCCTAGGCTAGCCAACGTTGGGGCCCATACTGTGTAGCAGATGTGTAAAAGTACATTGTCAGTTTGGCCCCATAAGCCTCTCACCACTCCTAGGGTTGTCTGGAAAAATTCTGTCTTTCAGCAACAGATAGAAATCCCTCTTTCGTCAGGGCGACACTTAGGAGGAAGGAAAAGTCATCTGCGGCCTCATGTAACACATCATCGCTCGTCTAGGGTCTCCGTCACGATCACCGCTGGCTCCGTTCACATCCGCTCACACAGCTGGGCTGACTGGACCACTCCAGTGGCTGGATCGGCCACACGACCAGGCCGCAATACTTCCGAGTATGACGCGACACTAGGCCTCGGTGTAGGCACTCAATTTCCGTTGCTGGCAACCGGACAATAGTCCTTATACACTGCGGTCCAGAGCCTGTGTGTCCCGGTCTGTCAGAGGCGACCACACAGCTCTATTCCAGGCCGTCTCAATCCACCTTGTCTCACATAGATCTCGACACCTCAGGTCCCGGTCCCAGACTGAGTGTGCTCAGTAGCCGCAAACCACAGTCCCCCTCCCTCCTCTCGCACAGCACCCTGGGTGATGTAGTTCTCCATGTCCTTTCAGCAATGTATCCATCTCTGCTCTGTACTACAATCTCCACAAGTCTCCGCCTCTCTTCCACACAGAGGCAATTAACTGTTCATAGTCAGAATCCACATCTCATAGTAGCACATGTATATAACTATATAGGGGCTACACTCCATTCAGTTCAAAACTGAATGTTAAAGTGTTCCGTTTTCATTAAATCATCATTATCTCTATATACCCTGTTTCCCCGAACATAAGACCTACCCCGAAAATAAGACCTAGTACTATTTTTGGGAATTTCTAAAATATAAGACCTACCCCGAAAATAAGACCTAGTTGTGACCATTTCCAGGGCCGGTGGTGGCATAAGGGGGAACTTGAAGAGAGGCGGGAGAGAATCAGCGGTGCCAACGAAGCCAGCGCTAGAGGAAGCAAGGCGGCACCGGAGGGAGCAGAGCCGCATAAGCCGATGCTCCTGTCACAGGCGGAGTGATACCAAATGCACACCGTCTGTGAGGAATCGATAGTGAAAGTGCGCTTCGCTCATTCTGGCCAGCGATTAGTTAGCAAATTGCTCTTGGAAAGGTACGGCACCTCTGATTGCCCTGATCACCATATTTTTGTACATGAATACATGTAAACTTTTCAATATGAATAAGTGTGGATTGTTGTACATTAAAAAAAAATAAAAAATAAGACCTACCCCGAAAATAAGCCCTAGTGTGTTTTTTTGAGCCCCCAAAAATATAAGACAGTGTCTTATTTTCGGGGAAACACGGTAGTGCTCTATGCAATGCAGTCAGTTAATGGCTAGTCGGAGGGGCCAGCAGGCTGGTGTATATAGCTTCCTGAAAACATCACAGCCCCCTCTCTCAATAGCCCTTAGCAAGCAGTCAACTGGGAAAAGATATGCAAGTATCAAATGCCTTGTTGGGTGGATGTCAGTCAGGAGAAGTGGGCGTTGGTAGGCATACTGTATTTGGATTTAAACTGCCCTAGGTAATGCCCACATGTGATTCTTAACCTCCATTAATTAAAGAAAGGAAATCAAATTAATGAAAGGGGTGAACAAAGACAGTAAAGCTGGGGAGGAAAGTTCTTCATGGTGATGTACGTCCTCCAGCCAGGAAATGAGGCGGACACTTTATGACTGCAATTTCTAATGCATATTATGCAGTGAAATCAGAATAAGCACTTTCAGTAGAGGAGAGGAGGCTGTACAATTGTACCAGACTGAAGGGGAGGCTGGAGTTCACCTTTAAAGAAATTGCACTAGTTGTGCAGCACCAAGGCTCACATAGAGCTGGCAGGTATGGTAACTTCTTGTATCTAAGCATAGCTTTTTCTGCCACATCAAAATATATCAATTTTTATGGTGTGGAAAGTAGAGGAAGACGGTTATGTGCAGACATTGGAGATGCAATCTGTATGTACCACTGAATGACTAAGGGGATCTATAAGGAAGCAGGAAGACGCCATGCACATGATTTAATAGAAGAAAATGCAAGTAGACGTTGTTACATAGATTATAGGCTTATCTGTGTTACCGGATTGCACAAGGACATGGAAGTTCACACCCAGTGATTGCCATCCCTTAACTCATGTGGTAAAGCATTCACTCTTACTTAAATGCATGTGTAGCAGACTCCAGTTGCAGTGTGCAGTAAACACTTTCAAATAATGCCGGTGTTGTGGCTTACATACAGATATGTTGCATTAAAGTTGCATTACACTCTCATGTAAAAAAAAACAATAATGAATCCAGATCAAAAAAATACATATTCTCAGAAAAGTATTTCTTTACATTTTTGCCCAAACACATACAATCTTCACGTCTTCAACTCTCTCAGCTCTCCTCCCCTGAACTTCCTGTCCAGTACAAGATCACAAGGGACAGAGCAGTCTCCAGCAGCCATCCATCTACTAGACTGGAGAAGGCTTGCCTTGCTGTGCCTGTGTGTACACACAGCTTACCAGCACACACAAAGGTGGCTCCATAGGACCCTGCAAGGGAAAGGAGTCACCCTAAAACAAGATACCAGGACCAGTGCTCGGTACCAGCCAATTCTGCAGGAAACTTTAACATCAAGGAGACCCATTTATCATAAGAGATTTAACTAACATTTGAAATAGTTTGATTTTAACATTACTTTAGGGAATGTGCTAGGAGTTTGCTGAAACAAACAAAAGCTGCAATGTGATAAGCACCAGAATTGCTTATTAGAGTATAAAAGGCACACATGCCAACAAAGAACCTTTACAGCATATTGACAGTACATATCAGTCAGTGCAGGTATGTGCACATTTTGTACTTGTGTAAAAAGTGAAAACAAAATGGCATACCAATGTTAAATAGCCCTAAAATCATAATAGAAAAGCC
Organism: Nanorana parkeri; assembly: GCF_000935625.1. NCBI lineage: Eukaryota > Metazoa > Chordata > Amphibia > Anura > Dicroglossidae > Nanorana > Nanorana parkeri. The sequence continues at coordinate 369,746 of NW_017307472.1, read as the reverse complement.
TCCTTTTAAGCTGTAGTTACAGCACCACTTATCTGGTGTACAGTACATACGGATACTGCCACATATTTTGCTTACTAATCTATGTTTGATAGTGAATTAGCAATATGTGCAGCCATGTTTTTTGTGAGTAGCGAGGGAGCAATGACACAACACTTAGGGGGTGCCATGAGACCTGCAGCACTCATTCCTGGGAGAGCTGGAAGTACTGTGGAAGCCATACTTTTCCGGGACTAGAACTCTTTGATGAATTCCTGCAGGGAATGACTTTACAACAGAGGTAATGACATAATAACACCTAAAGCTAATAAATGTATAGTGCCCAGAGATGAGACAGATAAAGAAAGATTAAAGGGCAATTCCAGCTTTTGAAACAAAACAATAATACGTGAAAGAAAAATGTGCAACTTTTTCCTTGTCTCCAGTACTCAACCATGGGGATGAACAAATCGATCCACAATTAAAAGTCTACCTTAAAATAAATAAATTCACACATTTTCATGAAATAAAAATATGCATTTATTTATTTTTTGCATAGGAGCCAGCAAAGCAATACAACCACTATCAGTAAATTGGGTGCAATGCTCTTGTTCCTACAGACTCTTTCTCCCATTCATGTCCGTACCAAAGTAGAGATATGCATTAACATGAATGGAAGGAAGCGTCATTGAACTACGGTGATGTCATTACACTTGTATTCCACTGAGAACTACAAGCTCCCCTGCCATGATGACTGATAGGACTTAGTAGTTTCTCCATTCACAGATCCTGTGAAAAGATCTGTGAATAAATGACTTGGGTGTGTGGGCGAAGACACACAGAGCCATGCCTTCCCCCCCTCCTTTTTCTTCAATTGATATTGATAAGGATTGCAATAGGCACAGAGGAGCCACCCCATTTGCATTGCACTGTCATCCATCTGCCTGCTCTAATATGTTAATGTTAGTGATCTCTGATTATGTTTGGTAGCACCATGGTGGAGAGCAGTAGGTATCTAGCCTAGGGCACCAAAATAGTCATAAATAGCCCTGCCAATATGGCATAGTATGGGGAACATTAGATAGTTTTTTTCTGTGCACATCTAATTTCCCATCTTGTCTATAAAAATAGAATTTTGGTGCTTCCCCTTTCCTCCAAATGCCATTTTACACATATCAATGAACTCTATAAAGAAATGTAACTACATTTTAAAGCAGACATTCCAAGAAAATGGAAGGCCCACCTTACTGTCAGCCCTGATACATACTGCTTAAAAAATAATTGAAACAAAAGAAAGTTTTTACCAACAAAAAAATAACTTTGGACCCAGCTATTAACACTCCACGTTGCTCATATTTTCACATGATTTCAAGTACACAGCTTTCCAAGAAAGCTGTAATGAGGTATGGTGATGTCACACATGCCTCCCAGAAGTGTCAAAAAGTGGGGGAAAGGTATTTTTTGGATATTAAAGTAGGATATTAAACAGGATAAAGTAGGGTATTAAACAACACATACAGTGCTTTCAGAAAGTATATAGATCCCCTTCACTTTTCTCAATCTCGTTATGTTGCAGCCTGATACTACAGTTGTTTAAGTTCTTTTTTTTTCTCATTTATCTACACTCAGTACCCATAATGACAAAGGGAAAACAGAATTTTAGAAATGTCTGTGAATATATTAAAAAGAGAAAACTGAAATATCATATGTACTTAAGTATTCAGACCCTTACTCAGTACTTTGTTGAAGCACCTTCGGCAGAAATTACAGCCTCCAGTCTTTATAGGTATGACGTGACAAGCTTTGCACACCTGGATTGGTGGATTTTCTGCCATTCTGCTTTTCAAATCCTCTCAAGCTCAGTCAGGTTGGATGGGGACCATCAGTGGACCGTTATTTTCAGGTCTCTCCAGAGATGTTCAAGAGGGTTCAAGTCAGGACTCTGGCTTGGCCACTCTAGGGCATTCCCAGAGTTGTCCTTAAGCCACTCCTGTGTTGTCTTGGCTGTGTGCTTAGAATCATTGTCATTTTGGAAGGTGTACCTTCGGCCCAATCTGTGAGGTCTAAGTATTTTGCTCCATTTCAGCTTTCCCTCAACCATGACCAGTCTCCCATTCCCTGCTGCTGTATTTACCAGTCCATGAAATCTAGCACTGTCTTCCTTGCGCCTGAGGTCTTTGCAGCATTTATTTTCTTTTGTGCTGCCATCTCTTGGTTTTCAGAGTTGGCTGTCAAATTCTGATTTTCACAAGCAGCCTATGTGCCACTGTACATGCTCAAGATTGACAGACTGCAGGTAGACTATCCTGTGTTGTGGAAAATCTAGGAGACTGTGGTTGGCCGAGAGCATAAGAAATTGGGAGAAAATGCATTCATTGATGAAAGGTTAACTTTAGGTATGTCACTTTTTTCAGGACAATCTATGCTTGCTGAAATGCATCCCGCCACTATGGCCCCATTCACCCTTGCTGCACATGTGACCACACACAAAATCACATCTTTCATGTACAGTTTATAGTGTGACACTACTGAAATTCATATTCCCTGGCTCAATTCAAGTACTGCCATAAAATGAAAAAAGGAAGAAATAATTAATGACTCACTATGCTGCAGCATACAGTATATTAAGCACTTCCTAAGCAGAACTATGTGTATGTGCGTGTATGGATGATCAAAAATAAAAAGAGAAATCACTTTCTAATAGTAGACTGGGTTTTCTACCACAGAAATTGTTCAGAAAACTCCTACACTCTAACAAACGTCAGTTTGGTAATGCTTTTTTTTTTGTTTAGTTCTTCTTTTGTAATGAGAGCAGTTGCGTTTTGAATTTAATATGTGTTTTATACATATAGAGTTTTCTTTTACTTCATATACATATAGAGGGGATTTTTTATGAAAAAGGGTTTAAATGTAACTGTTTCTACCACAACTAAAAAAAAACCTGAAATTTAAAGTTGAACTACAGGTAAAACATTTCTTAACCCTTGCAGTGGAGCTACTCCTGCACTGCAAGAGTTAAAGTTATACTTTCTCGAAACTCTAAGCTGGCTTGCTCTTAGACCGGTCCCTGGAGGCTCTCTCCCCCAACGCTGCAGCGGTCTAAGGTCCTTGAGTCATCACGTTCTATACTTAGTGTTTAGGACGTGAGGACGCTGAGTGACATACCATGTGGGATGTTACTACACGTTTGAGGGCGGGGGAGGTTGGGGTCGCTTGCAGGTTTGTTCATATTTGGAAACAGGTTTGCCTTCTCTTTAGTTGCATTACTACATTTATTGTTGACATCACAGCATCAAGGCAATATAATGATACTGTGAGAAAGTTAACATTAGTCTCTCGTTACTTGTTATAGGAAATGTAGAGCAGTTTTCTGTATATTTTATTTCTTTATTTATTTTGGTGAGGCCTAAAAAATTAAAGTTTTTCTTTATTTAGCCAGTCAGGTAAATATGACATATTGCAAACATTTAGCATTCTTACATGCAAGCTTCAGTTGGCACTCTAAGCACTTTTTTTATGTTTCCCAGTTTCTCCTAACCTTGTGCTAAAACAGGTATAAACATCAGTTAAACAGCACACTTGCAAATTGAAAAAAATAATAAATAACATAAAATTGACTCAAAACCATATCAGCTGTATAGTGCCATATGTAAAAAAGACCACCCATAATATGTTATACTTGAATTTGACTCTTGATGTAAGAAAAATTGGTAACTTCAGTTATATACCATGTATAGTTTAGCACAAGAACACTATATCTGGTTAAACAGATTATTTTAAATAATGTATATGGCAAAAGGTATTCTTTGTTAATTGGACTTGTTTATGTCCACAAATCAGTTATGACCACTCTATAGCATTTTGCTGTGTTCACACACACCTTGGTGGCCAATATGCTGATCTGTAGACACCTCTCACAGAATGTAGACATGTTATAATAACAAACATACAGCCATATAGAACAGTTTATGACTTTTCTAACTGTAAACTTGTACAACTGGTTACAGGCACAAGGCGTGCAAAAATGTGGAATTCAACAGTTCTTTATCTCGGTCTTGTTTTGTACATCAACCACTGGTGTTACAAAATAAGGATTTTTATTTTTATTTTATTCCAAAAACATACCGTACTTTACATGAAAGGAAAGAAATAAGGTACTCAGGCCCGAGTGAAATAAAAATAAAATCAAGACAAATAAAATAAATAAATATGTAAACATAAGTAAAAAGATATAAAGTGTGAGGATAAATAATAACATTATGGAATTAACACAAATTTAACACAATGAGAGCAACAACTACACACAAATAGCAGTCAATCCAACAGCATCGAGCTAAAAGCTGTTCCTCAGCTTGGCAGATCTAGCCAAAATGCTGCGTTACCTCTGACCTGAAGAGAGGACAAACAGTCCAAAAGCAGGACGGTAAAGGCTCTCAAAATATTGAGGACCATATTCCTACACCTGCAGTTGTAGATATTACTGATGGTGGGCAGACTGCCACCAATAATCCCCTGGGCAATCTTTACCATGTACTGCAGTGCCTGTTTATCCACAGCAGAGTGCAAGAAGTAAGGGCGCTCTTCATTACACACCTTCAAAACAAGATATGGTCTGAAGTACTAAAGCCAGCAGCACACTTTAATTTCCTCAAAAGGTAAAGGGGTTGTTAGGCCTTCTTCAATATGCTGCTGGCTGTATTGGTACTTCTGGTGACGTTATCAGAAATGTGCACCCCAAGAAATGTAAAACATGGGGCCATTTCGACAGCTGCAACTCTGATGTAGGATGGAGGGGGGAGTGCCAGTCTTACTAAAGTCATCTCCTTTGCCTTCTTTATGTTAATGGAGAGATTGTTAACTTTTCACCAGACTTCAAGATTCTTTTCTTCCTGACCGTACATAAACTCATCCCGATAAGTGATGAGTCCCTCTACTGCCGTATTATCTGCTAACTTCATAATATGATTGCTTAGATAGATACTGTTCTGACCAAATGTAGGTCAGCAGTGTGTACAGTAAGAGTCTCCAGATGCATCCCTGGCGGGAACCAGTATTGAGGATGATGGATGAGGATGAAATATTATAAATTTTAAAAGACTGGGGCCTACTTTTAAAAAAGTCCATTACCCAGCAGCTGGGCTGGCCTTTGGGGTGTTCGAGCACAGGGTGCCATGGCAACAAGGGCGCCAGGCGTCCGACACAGCTTGTCCTTGGGGGGGGGCTTCTCTCCTCACCGTTGGCCATCCGACATGACAGCGCTCCCTCCTCAGCCTGCTGTCAGGACGGTCGAGCGGGGAGGAGAGAAGCCGCAGCTTTCAGGATGGCCGAGCAGGGAAGAGAGAGCAGCCGCTTTCATCCTGTCATGACAGCGGCTGTATGCGTGGCCGAGCGGAGGATCCTCTGTGTGTGCGGAACAAACATTGAAGTGATTGTCTGATCACTCCAATGTTTGTAAATAACTGGGGACACATAGTACTACGTGTCCCCAGTTATGAATGAACAGGATGTGATTTACATCACTTCCTGTTTATTCATGCATTTCTGAATGGGGAGTAGCACTCACTACAGAGGATCCTCCCCATTCATAAACTGGTATAGTAAAATATTTTACTATTGAACAAAAACTAAAAACGTTTTCATTTGTTTCATCAAACAATACAAATTTTGTATGCTATTTTGGATTCAGCCATTGGCGTGTTCTGGAGGCAGGGCGCATGACGTCATATAACACTGCACGTGTTGGGTGCCGCCATCTTGGTGTATATCTAGGTATACACCAAGATGGCGGCGCATTTATCGGTGGCGCACCGGTGGCGAACATGGCCGCCGCACATTCTCAAACAAATTATTATGTGCCTGAATATATTTTTTGTATATTCGGGCAAATAGTAATTCATTAATTTAACATGTAGTCTAGGTTTTGTGTTCTGTTTTTCATTTTTACTTTTCTAGATACACTTACTTGAAGAAAGGGATCACCATGACATCCTGACACTTTATTTTTATAGACTCTGTTTTAATTTGACATTTATTGTTTATCACTTGTTTGCCTACAATTGTTTTATTTAATAAGAATACTTATATTGTGCCTACAAGTTTGAATAAAAAATTTATTTTTATCATACGTTTTGATATTTTTCTTTGGAGCTTAACAAAATGGGAGTCTTTGAATGGTGCGGATATGGGAGAAATGGGTGTGGTCACTGAGGGGTGTGGTCACTGAGGGGCGCTGTAGAGCTTTCTCGCACAGGGCGCCTAAAGACCTAAGGCCAGCTCTGCCCAACTGCATAAAATTGAGCCGAGTCCATGCAGTCTAATTTTGTCTATCAGGGTTTGCGCAATAATAGTATTGAAGGCGTAAATGAAATCCAGATATGTCATCTAACATAAGAATCCTTATTCTCCAAGTCAATACGAGCCAGATAAACCACTGATGAGATAGCATCTGCAGTGGATTGGATTTGTCTGTATGCAAACTGATGGGGTTCCACTCTGAAATCCAAGGTCTTCTTCATATGTCTTTCAAGACACTTTATAATTATTGAGGTTACTTCTACTGGGCAATACATAAATGTACCCATACAAAAACAATATACTGCAAGTTAGGAATTCATAGGAGCAAGTTCCTAAAGTTTTCAGCCTATGTGAGTTTACAATTTAAGAATCTGAAGTGTAATTTTTAGCACTATTCAATTCAGGACCAAAGATATCTATTGAGACATATGATTTTTCCCCCCTATAAAACAGATTTATGGTTCCCATAGATCAGGAGATAATCTCATGTCTGTGGGCAACTTTATTTACCATGATAGTGATGAAAGCAGGGGGTCCTGGAGAGTCTCTAAGGAACTCCTTTCATTCTTTGAAAGCTGGGGGTGATCAGGCAAAGAGAGGTGCTCCTGTATGGAATACCGCACTAATTGCAACGTTTAAAACTCTGTGTCAAAACCTTTTAGCTCTGGTTCTCACCTAGGCGGCACCGTTTTTGAGTGTTTGTATGTGTTTGTACGTGCATTAGCAGCATGCGGTTATTTGCGCGTTGTGCACATTTGTATGCGCATTTTAACGCACGTAAATGAAGACGCACGTTTTGATTGGCAGCTCATAAACCATTGTAGGCAATTAAAGAACGCGCGTACAAACGCGCAGAAAATGTGCAACATTCTTCTGTTGCGTGTTTTTGGGCATTTCCAATGAAGTCTATGGGGAGGAAACTGCCCAAAGAAGCTCCTCTATATTTTCAGGCATCTGGTGTTTTCCTGCTCAGGTGTGAACCAGGGCCATTGAAAATCATGGGATCTCTTGTCTAAGGCAGTTAAAAGAACTTTTCAAACTGCTCAAAAACGCCTAGGTGTGAACCAGGGCTAAAGATAAAATCAAGCAAACCATTATATAATCCTGCCAAGCTCATCATTAAGATCGTTTAAAATTTTTACATCTTACATCACTTTTCGTTACTAAAATTATATTTTAGTATGTTCCTTCTAAGGCGAAGGGCCTTCATTTAGAAGACACATTTCCCTTCATTTGAGCACAGACTCATAGCACATTCCCTAAAGCACGGGTCTCAAACTCAATTCACGCAGGGGGCCAATGGACATTTTTTTTCTCTCCCATGGGGCTGCTTGCCAAATTTCATACTTCAAAATAAAATGTAACTATATACACCGCAGCAGTATTAATGTCTGCATGTGTTTATAATGTCAGTATGTGTTTCTGATAGTTTCTTTGTTTGCAATGTCAGTATACGTGTTTGTGATGCTTTTGTTTACTGTCAGCATTTGTGAGTGATGCTGCTATGTGTGTTAATGTTTATGTGTGTGTGTGTGTGTGTGTGTGTGTGTGTGTGTGTGTGTGTGTGTG
>NW_017307472.1:356656-361847 GCF_000935625.1 Nanorana parkeri | reverse complement strand
TACACACACACACAAATATGCAAAAAACGCTACAACCAGAATTATAAACACCAATATACACACAATAAGGCCCCATTCACACCTGTAAGTTTAGGTGCAATTAGGGATTCCTGCGTCAGGTTTTTGCGTTTTTCTGCAGTAGAAATCCCCAATCTGGCGTTTACAAGCAGCAACTGTCGCCCATTCAAGTTAATGATCAGGTGACAGTCAAAACACGTAAACACCGGCACAACGCATCATTAACTTGTACAGGAAAACACAAGTTCCTGACGCAGGAATCCCTAATCACACCTAAACGTACAGGTGTGAATGGGGTTTAATACACACATACATACACACACAGAAATGCAACCCCCCCCCACACACACGCACTAATACACAATAATACAGGCCTCCCCCCACACATAAAATAATACACTCCCCCTGTTCCCCGCCCCCCTATAAAGTAACATGCTCCCCCTGTTCCCTGGACCCCTAGACATAAAATAATATGCTCCCCTTGTTGCCCACCCTCCACACAGAGAATAATATGCTCCCCCTGTTTCCCACCCCCACACATAAACCAATCTACTCCCCTGCACACACAAATATAAAACAAAGAGCCCTCTCAGCTGCTTTTGTTTTTGCAGGGAGAAGCACAATGCCTGGGGATCCAGTGGTTGATTAGTAAGGTCTGCACCTTTTGCTGGTGCAGACCCTGCTAATCCATCCTTACGGCTGGAGCTCTGAGCTCTGGCTGAAAGGAACTAAGCACAGGCACAGCCAGCAGCAGCTATGTGGTCTGCATCTGACAGAGATGCCGACTGTGTAGCTTCTCCTCCGTGACCACGTGCCTGACTTATTAGCTGGCTGCGGGCCACATAGTACCGGTTCACGGGCTGCCATTGCCCCGCAAGCTGGTACTTTGAGACCGCTGCTCTAAAGTGATGTTAAAATCAAACTATTTACTTCAAATGCTGATTAAATAACTTCAATGAATGCTGCTATTCGATGTTTAAAAGTTTTAGTTTCCCAGACATCCCAAACCTGAAAAAATGTATTTCAGGGAGGTGCCCTCTCCCCCATTCCCCCTCCACCACCACCTCCCTGAAATGATGGCAGATAGCAGGGGAGCTATCTGCTGGGGTTTTTTTTTTTGTGCACTCTGACAGCTCCTGCGTCAGAATAAAAATAAACCAAAAAAAAACATAAAGTACGGGAATGACTAGCTAGGCTGTTATTGGCTATTTCAATTTGCAAAAGATAAAGCAGAGTAAACCCTGTTGGTTTTTTTTTTCCGGGAGATTCCCGGAACATCCGTGAGAGTTGAGGTTTCTGGTTTCCTGTATAATCAGCTGGTCCCCTGAACACTGGCCCTGACTTCCTGTTTTAGGGTGGCTCATTCGCCTAAGTGGGTTCCTAAGGAGCCACCCTTGTGTGTGGACAGGAAGTTCAGGGAAGGTGAGCTGAGAGAGTTGGAGCCAACTGCTGGGAAACATGATGACAGTAAGTGTTTGGGCAGAAAAGTAAAGAAATAAATTGCTGAGCAATGTATATTTTTTTAAATCTGGACTAATTATTGAAAAACAAGGTTTGAGAGTTTAATACAACTTTAAAGTCTAATATATAATAAACCTATTAGGAATTATTCAGCCTCACATCAATGGCATAGTATATACATGATTGTATTGGCTGCATCAGTAGTAAGGGGATGAATAACAAATGGCAGTTGGTTGCTGGCCCTGCAATCCTGCTTTCTTATGTCATTGCTGTTATCTTTTTTATTGTTCATTTTACATTTATGATTACGTTTTAATACTAATAAAATGAATGTGCACATCCTTTATAATACTGTACCAGGTAGTTTGAGTGTAGCTTGGAGTTAAAAATAATGGTTAAAAAAACCCACAAAACATCAAACACTGATTTATTTTATATGCAACCTGAAAAGGAGGTTCTTTCCTCATAGAAGCAATGAAAGCAGGGCTTGTCTTCAACTTATTCCTTTACAAAGGACAATGACATAGTAATTATCTGCTGTCACACTGAAATGTGCTACATTGTATTTGGAGATAACATTTATAAAAGGCTGCAGCAGCGGCTAGGAGGTATCTCATGTATTACCTTTGTGCCAGGACAAATGTTCAGCATTCAAGAAACATCGCTTTTTTTATTACTTGCAGGACAACTTGACATCTTTCCCCGAAAGCTCCAAGAAAACAGATGTAAAGATGAAGGAGGGAGTTGTTGCCATTTGGGCACTCTGCCTGATGCCAGTTTGTGAAAATCTGGATATAGTACTGTGCAGTTAGGCCTTTAAATGGATTGCAAATCAATTTAAGCAATATGCCATAGTGTAATAAAGGAGTGATATGGTTTTCATATAGCAGAATGCAGCATTGCTTTGGATAACACAGCAATCAAAATGATTTCTAGCCCTGCAAAAAGTATAATCTTAAACACAGAGAAAAAAAGGAAAGAGATGCGCTGTAAGTGAAAAATCGCCATTTCATATGTCTCATCTTTTTATGCTCACAATTAATACGTTAGGTGTGCATAGGTGGCATCTACATATTTTAACTGTGTAAGAGAAGTAATATATATTAAGGTTGTCTTTTTTTGTGTCTATCATTTGCGGCTTTTATTTGTATTTTTCATAACAAGTTACATATTTTCCAGCTTAGGGCAAGGTTACCTGCTGTCCTCTAAGTGTAGAGAGGCTTTAAATCTTATAAAGCACTGCCCGCCATGATATCTAAATTAAATATACATTTTAGTTGGGGAGTAGTGGTGATAAACCTCTTATTGCATTTTCTTTATTTATTTTCCAATGTCAATGTTCAGTAAACTATTATTTAATAACAAGTATAATACACATATTTATATTAAGCATTTAGAACTGAAAAACGTGCTGCATAAACTGTTGGTGCTATGTAAATCCTGAATAATAATAATAATAGTTCACACTAGCAAATGTAAGTCCATAGATTAATAGGTAATTTTAGGCTAAATGATGTACAACCAGGAGAAGGGGCACAGTGGGATCGGATTGTAGATCATGGGTGAAGAAAGAAAAGGCAGGTTGACAGCTGATCATGTAGGTGTGCATTATTTAGGCCCCATTCACACTGCGCGATTTGCAAATCGCGCGTTTGTCACACGATTTGCATTTTGCGCGATATCGCGCAAATGCTTGCATTGAGCAAGCTTGAATCGCGGCTAAATCCGCTCCAAAAAGGGTCCTGCTGTAGCGACACACGACCCGCGACAGCAGGACCCTTTGCCCCATTAAGAAGCATTGGAGAGCGATACCGCGCGATAAATCGCTCAATGTGAACGGGGGCCTAAAGGTAAGTCCTTAAAGCAGCATGGGGGGGGAGTAAAACATTTGTTTAATGTCCCTTTGAGGTAGGCAGCTAACCTCATTTGTTGGGGACATAACATTGCTGAGCCTAGACTAATTATCCAATGGAGGGCTCTGACCTATTTGTTTAACTAAATCCAGGTGACTTTTTTTGGACAGGCAGTGTATATTTGACATTAGATCCAGTTTAGTAAAGGGTCATACCTGTACAAGTGGGCTTTGTTTACAAGACCTCAAGAAAAGTGTAAATTATTTTCACAGACATTAAACTACATCTATAATTTTTCTAGGGCAGGTAAACATGAAAGCTATAGACAAAACTTTATGACAGGGCTTAATAAAATATATAACTATTTATGTAAAGTTCTCACTCTTGTACAGAAACTCTTGTACTGAAACTTTGCTGTTTAGTCTTCTACTCTTTGCTGTATGTTTTTTTTTCTGAAAATCCTTTCTTTGTCATATATTCATCCACAAATATTGTTAAGGCCTCTTTAACCTAAGCAACTTTGTAAATTATGTTTGGTGGCCCTTTAAAAAATACAACTTGGAAATAAATGATTGCAGCTAGATAGACTGTAGACTAGACTGTGTGCTCCACCATAGAAAATAATATACCCTGAAATAATCTTTACTTCACCTTTTTAAAGCAAAATGAATGCAAAAATACTGCTGAGTTTAAGGTTATCCTTGTCAAAAGAGGCAGCTGCAGTGCTGACTGGCCTGACTGACATGATTGCTATAGCAACAAATTCATTCCACAAAAATGTTGACTTTTTAAAAAAAAAATCTCATAGTGCCAAAACCCAAGGTTAACTACACAGCGAGAGACATTCCCCAAGATCAGACGCCTGTTATTTGCTAGAAAATCCTATTTCAGAGGAAGGGTCGGACCCCTGCTGATATCCAAGCATGCATGGCTAGGACTGATGGTCAGTATTGAAAACCTGGCTATAAAAGAGAAATTGCAGATGTTTTATTAGCCATCAAAAGATCTCATAAATGGCAAATCACACATACAATGTTCTTCTGTTCTTTATATCATACCAGTAGAAATGCCCATTCTTCTCATCATCACCCAATGCTAACAGACTACAGACTACAATATCTGTTATCCAGCGTATATTTTGCAATTATATTTTTAACACAAACCTGTACTGAAATTAAGGCTCACCTCTTGTTCTGAAAATGCTATATGACTGGTTGGTATAATGATCTGCAAATCTAAAATTATGGCTTTATCAATGCAAGTGACTGCAGATATTTCATCCAGTTTGACTATAGCTTTAATAGCTATCCTTTCTTCAAAGTAGTGCACAGTGCTAATAGAAACTAGGGTATCTGTTCATACTCCACTACTATTTCTTATGTCAATTTAAAGCAGATCTACACCCTCCTATCCTTTAGAGCCAAGAAAGGTGCCATCTTAGCCTCTACTTGGATTGCAGTTGCCATGGTGCTGGACATGTGTGGTCAGCTATGACAGCAGCCATTTGAGAACTTGAAAGTTCAGTTGAGAGCTGAAATAAGCACGCTGGCAACCTTGACAGTCGTCATGCCTTAAAAGTTACTGTTTTGGGAGACATTAAAATGGTGGGTAAAGTTCCTCTCTGAACCTATGCTGCATGATAGGGGTTGCCACTAATGCTGTATTTTCCTTGTGAAAATGCTAGTGGCCTGTTTGTCATGCTGATTCAATGGCATTAACCCTTTCACTGCCATATGTCATACACCAGTGGCAATGGGCCCCTTTAAACAGACTTCCAAACTCTGTTTACATTTGTAAAGCCATCTGTTGGCTTTATAATGGAAGTGATTCTGTCAACTCAGCTGTCGCCAGATCGCTTC
>NW_017307472.1:354726-356620 GCF_000935625.1 Nanorana parkeri | reverse complement strand
GGTGACTTTTTTTGGACAGGCAGTGTATATTTGACATTAGATCCAGTTTAGTAAAGGGTCATACCTGTACAAGTGGGCTTTGTTTACAAGACCTCAAGAAAAGTGTAAATTATTTTCACAGACATTAAACTACATCTATAATTTTTCTAGGGCAGGTAAACATGAAAGCTATAGACAAAACTTTATGACAGGGCTTAATAAAATATATAACTATTTATGTAAAGTTCTCACTCTTGTACAGAAACTCTTGTACTGAAACTTTGCTGTTTAGTCTTCTACTCTTTGCTGTATGTTTTTTTTTCTGAAAATCCTTTCTTTGTCATATATTCATCCACAAATATTGTTAAGGCCTCTTTAACCTAAGCAACTTTGTAAATTATGTTTGGTGGCCCTTTAAAAAATACAACTTGGAAATAAATGATTGCAGCTAGATAGACTGTAGACTAGACTGTGTGCTCCACCATAGAAAATAATATACCCTGAAATAATCTTTACTTCACCTTTTTAAAGCAAAATGAATGCAAAAATACTGCTGAGTTTAAGGTTATCCTTGTCAAAAGAGGCAGCTGCAGTGCTGACTGGCCTGACTGACATGATTGCTATAGCAACAAATTCATTCCACAAAAATGTTGACTTTTTAAAAAAAAAATCTCATAGTGCCAAAACCCAAGGTTAACTACACAGCGAGAGACATTCCCCAAGATCAGACGCCTGTTATTTGCTAGAAAATCCTATTTCAGAGGAAGGGTCGGACCCCTGCTGATATCCAAGCATGCATGGCTAGGACTGATGGTCAGTATTGAAAACCTGGCTATAAAAGAGAAATTGCAGATGTTTTATTAGCCATCAAAAGATCTCATAAATGGCAAATCACACATACAATGTTCTTCTGTTCTTTATATCATACCAGTAGAAATGCCCATTCTTCTCACCATCACCCAATGCTAACAGACTACAATATCTGTTATCCAGCGTATATTTTGCAATTATATTTTTAACACAAACCTGTACTGAAATTAAGGCTCACCTCTTGTTCTGAAAATGCTATATGACTGGTTGGTATAATGATCTGCAAATCTAAAATTATGGCTTTATCAATGCAAGTGACTGCAGATATTTCATCCAGTTTGACTATAGCTTTAATAGCTATCCTTTCTTCAAAGTAGTGCACAGTGCTAATAGAAACTAGGGTATCTGTTCATACTCCACTACTATTTCTTATGTCAATTCAAAGCAGATCTACACCCTCCTATCCTTTAGAGCCAAGAAAGGTGCCATCTTAGCCTCTACTTGGATTGCAGTTGCCATGGTGCTGGACATGTGTGGTCAGCTATGACAGCAGCCATTTGAGAACTTGAAAGTTCAGTTGAGAGCTGAAATAAGCACGCTGGCAACCTTGACAGTCGTCATGCCTTAAAAGTTACTGTTTTGGGAGACATTAAAATGGTGGGTAAAGTTCCTCTCTGAACCTATGCTGCATGATAGGGGTTGCCACTAATGCTGTATTTTCCTTGTGAAAATGCTAGTGGCCTGTTTGTCATGCTGATTCAATGGCATTAACCCTTTCACTGCCATATGTCATACACCAGTGGCAATGGGCCCCTTTAAACAGACTTCCAAACTCTGTTTACATTTGTAAAGCCATCTGTTGGCTTTATAATGGAAGTGATTCTGTTGCTGTATTTTCCTTGTGAAAATGCTAGTGGCCTGTTTGTCATGCTGATTCAATGGCATTAACCCTTTCACTGCCATATGTCATACACCAGTGGCAATGGGCCCCTTTAAACAGACTTCCAAACTCTGTTTACATTTGTAAAGCCATCTGTTGGCTTTATAATGGAAGTGATTCTGTCAACTCAGCTGGCGCCAGATCGCTTCAAGGGGCTGGGATATC
>NW_017307472.1:348713-349887 GCF_000935625.1 Nanorana parkeri | reverse complement strand
GGACCAGCATGACGGGTGTCGGCAGGAAGCGGGAAGGAGACTGACGAACATCCGTTCTCCCTGTTGAATGGGATCGGGATTGCATCAGTTCTGATCCCGTAGCTGTCATTGCTCTTCTGCAGAAGCTATTGGAGTCTGATTTGCACTATTTTGAGTGGAAAGGTGACACTAGGTGTCTTTTGGACCCCTAGTGTCACCTTTAAGAGTACCTGTCACTACCAATATGCTATCGCATAGGGGGCTTGTAATGTGATAGCAATTATATAAAGTAAAAATTAAAATGTAAAAATAAGAAAAAATATTTTAAAGACCCCTGCCCCAGCAAGCATGCGCACATTAACACAAACACGCGTCGAGTGCACCTGCGTACGAAAACGACAATTGTGCTACACGTTGGGTATTTCCGTGCACGCCAGAGAGACACCAATAATTCTAGGGCCAATATTAATAGATACCTCTAACCTGTACGGGCTTTTAATGCATCGACTATGGACAATTTGGGGTACCATATTTTGTCGCCGTTTCATACTGAGACGCCGCAGCCGGGATGGATCCCGACATTACTGTCGAGATCCACCCAGCTGCGTGATTGACAGCTGGCTCTGCCTATCTAGAGGCAGAGCCAGCTGTACCCGCCCCCTCCCCCGTCCGTTCCACCAGTTAGCGCTGGAGGATCGGACAGGGGAGGGGGGAATCCCTGCAGGGAGCCGTGAGTGACAGTCACGGCTCTCTTCAGGAATAGATCGAGAAGAGAGCGAGCGACACTATGGGGTTGATTTACTAACCTTATAAACACGCCATGAACAAGTATACACCTCTGTAGTGTGTTCCCTCCCAGCATGATCTATTGGTGGAATCTAGAAACCTTTGTAGTGTGTACACACCCAGCAGGTGTGTTGTGCAAAGCCCTGCATGAATTGCAAGGTGATGTTGTGTAAATTAGCTCTACATTGTGTTGCTTGCGTTGATGAATGCAGGAAAGTAAATGCATGAGCTAACCATTTTTGTCTAAACTGTGAAGCAGCATTATATATGCATCATGTGCATGATTTTTCCATATATGGCATTAGTGGAAATATGCTTTTAGAGACTTTTTGGTTGATAAATACGTTTTGCTGTGTAAAAATCACACGCACCTAGTGCGTGCGTGTGTTTAGGTTAGTAAATCACCCCC
>NW_017307472.1:312294-348097 GCF_000935625.1 Nanorana parkeri | reverse complement strand
CCCGCCCCCTCCCCCGTCCGTTCCACCAGTTAGCGCTGGAGGATCGGACAGGGGAGGGGGGAATCCCTGCAGGGAGCCGTGAGTGACAGTCACGGCTCTCTTCAGGAATAGATCGAGAAGAGAGCGAGCGACACTATGGGGTTGATTTACTAACCTTATAAACACGCCATGAACAAGTATACACCTCTGTAGTGTGTTCCCTCCCAGCATGATCTATTGGTGGAATCTAGAAACCTTTGTAGTGTGTACACACCCAGCAGGTGTGTTGTGCAAAGCCCTGCATGAATTGCAAGGTGATGTTGTGTAAATTAGCTCTACATTGTGTTGCTTGCGTTGATGAATGCAGGAAAGTAAATGCATGAGCTAACCATTTTTGTCTAAACTGTGAAGCAGCATTATATATGCATCATGTGCATGATTTTTCCATATATGGCATTAGTGGAAATATGCTTTTAGAGACTTTTTGGTTGATAAATACGTTTTGCTGTGTAAAAATCACACGCACCTAGTGCGTGCGTGTGTTTAGGTTAGTAAATCACCCCCTATATGTTTGCTCACTGCCCGATCTATTGAGCCGACAGGTCGGCTAGAACTATGAGGCTGAGTGATTTTGACTCGCCTCATAGTTCTCCTTTAAAAGCTCTTTTTGTAAAAATGAAACTCATTGTATGTTCAGTGTTTCATCAGTCAAGCAAGGTTGTATTTCATGTAGTTTGGTGTTCTTGGGATTGCTAGTTTACACTATTTGCTAAAATGAAGAGTGCAGAAACATAGAACTAAATTGAATCAAGATGTTACAATGGCTTGTGAGTGACTTGTATACTGCTCGTGTATGGATACAATGGAGCTTTTTTAGAAGAAATATATACTTGAAAGCTTGCTTAATAAGGTTTACAAGGTGGAAAAGTAAATACATTATCTTCCTCATGTTTTAATAATGAAAATGATGTGCTGCTTTTTGTGGTATTTGTTGCTGAATGTAAATAGAATTTTATTTGACTGTGCATATTTTAGCTTACAATATGATTGTCAGTGGTACTGCACACCCTCTGCTGCTAAAACCCACAAACATCCTCTTTAATCCCATTGAGTTGGTTTTCTGTGCAGCCAAATGTAAATTTTCCAAATATGAAAACTGAAACGGTGCATGAGAATGACCTAAGCAGAAATGGGTGCATGGCTGCTATTCAACCAGTCAACATTTGGGTGCACCAGGTTAGATCAGGGAACAGTGCCACTTGTCAACATTATAATGGTTATATTGTTTCAACAGTTTTAGGGTATGTATACATTACTGCCGTACCTGGGCCTTTTGTAATGCATCTATCTGCACT
The DNA here is from genome assembly GCF_000935625.1 of Nanorana parkeri. NCBI lineage: Eukaryota > Metazoa > Chordata > Amphibia > Anura > Dicroglossidae > Nanorana > Nanorana parkeri. The sequence goes on along the minus strand of NW_017307472.1, from coordinate 346,763 downwards.
ACAGTAAATCTGTACAGAATCAAATATGTGGGAGATAAATCATTCCTGCATTTTCTGTCACACAAGAAGTACCTTGGTCAATCCCCAAAAGCTAAGATGAAAATTCAAAAGCCAACTAGCTTTTAATTGATGGAAGAAACTAACAAAGCTTCTTAAAATTTTGGTTGGCGCATACTGATCTTTTTATCAAACTAATGGTGACCCCAAGTCAATGTTCTAGAGATATTTGGGACAATGAAGCCCCCAGTTGTACTTTGTCTGAAGCTAATGTTCAGAACCTGTCCCACAAGGAGCAAAATAAAATATCAGTTAGACAATTACAAGAGGCTGCCAGCTGAACAGCCTGAGCATAGGATTTAAAATACAAACAAGATAAAATCAGATACCAAAAACAAAGAGTAACAAGAGGAGAAGATACTGGAGGCATTGCCATTTCAATGTTGTTTTAATGAAAATTTTAAATGCATTGCCCCATATTCTAATCCTTGGAACAATCAGAAACAATTTAAGAATAACTGTAGACAGAACAAAAATCCCACCTCGACTTTGGAGCCTGCCCATGAAAATCAAGAAATTACAAATCTAGTAGAGAGTATAGGAGTATTTAGAAATCAATTTAAGCCTCTTTTTCAAGGGGCTTAAAGTCCTTAAAGAAATCAGACCAAGAGAATCCAAGGTCTTTTTGAAGTTGAGGTCACTAACACCTGCCCAGTAGTTGCAAGGTTACTCCACTACAGGCACGTTTGAACAGAGGCCTTTTAAGATGGATTATAAAGATAGTGTTCATAAGCCACAGTTGACATTTTTGATGGTTTCCATAGACCTTGTTTGAGCCAAAGAGGGTTCTCAGGTCCAGAGACAAAAGACATATTCTAGTACAATATTTACAGAGTCTTTTTGCACGTGAAGCAATTGTGCCAGTTCTGACCTATCAGAGATACCAATGTATGTGGTAAAGAAAAAAATTGTATCAATACAATCCATTGCTTGCGCTATTCTCCCTGGTGACTGGATGATATTAATAGACTTAAAGGATGCCTATTTACATATTCCAATAGATCCTTCTTTTTAGAAGTACTGAAGATTTGCAATAGAGGAGAATCACTACTAGTATGTGTGCTTTCCCTTTGGCCTCTCTATCTCTCCATGCACCTCATCGAAGGTCCTTCTAGCTGCAATTGCCAGTCTCAGACAACAAGGGATAAGAATGCTCCATTGTTTGTATTGCATCCTCGTGGTAGATCAGAACAGACAGCCTGTTCTTCAACACCGATACCAGGTTTTATCCATCTCAGGGGGTTTTGGCTGGTTAGTAAATTACAAAAAAGCAACCTGCTTTCATCTGGGAGTCTGCTATGATATGCAGGCAGCCTTGATTTCATTTTCAGAGAACATTCCCATTACCCAAGAAAGGGTAACACAAGTGCTCATGGCATCTCACATTTCAGCAAGACAGTCCCTCAGATTGGTAGGGATGTTAGTGGCAGCCAAACCAATACTGAGGTGGGCACAACACTTTCTACACCAATGGGGTACTCATTTTCAAGGCAACATAGCCCAGGGAAGATAGTCTATGAAGAGCTAATCAGTTTCAAACATCATATATTTGCAAGATGTTCTAGCAGCCATGGAAGTATCCTCAAGTCTAATCTACTACTGGGACAAAGTGTAAAGGTGCAAATTGACAACAAGACAGCTGTTTCATATATACGGAAATAGGGGGGCACGTGCAATGTATCACTCCTGAGGGAGGTTGCACCCATAATGTCTTGGGCCCAGGAAAATCTGCAGAACCTGTGTATACATCCCTAGGGCACAGAATACCCCGGCAGACACTTGAGTGGGTCTTATCTTTGTACATCTTCAAGCAGCTGACCCACAATTTAGGAGTGCCCAAGGTGGACTTATTTGCAACACAGCAGAATGCACAACTTCCACAACAAGGTTCCAAAACAGGCAAGCTTTGGCAATGCATGAGATAGTGGCCCCATCGTCATTCAGAACAGCTTATGTGTTTTCCTTGTTTCCACTAATCACACATTTTCTCAGAAGAGTGGCTCAGGAAAGTATAGTGGTGATTCCAATAATCTCCTACTGGGAAACCACACCCTGGTTTCTTCTCCTCTGGGAGTTTAATATCCAAGAATCGATGCCTCTTCCTCTGACTGGGTCTGCTCTCCCAGAAAGAATTCAACACTGTTATCAAAGCACACTGAAGTTGATGTCCTGGCTGTTAAGAAGCAGAAATTATTGGAGAAGGGATGCTCACAGTAAAGTGCTACTGACTGCCAGAAATCAGTTGGCCTACAGGGTTTACAATAAGATCTGGAGAAGATCCACTAGTTTTCATGGAAGACAGGCTTTGACCCAGACAACCTGGGGTTCAGGAGCATGTAGCCTTCTTACCATCTGGCTTAGACTTGGGATTGATCGTAAACTCTCTGAAAGTAAAGGCTGCTGCTATTTCCACATTACCAAGATAGGGTCGGCATCTGAGAAACTGATCATACAATTTATAAAGTCAGAGACACATTTTAGACCTCAAATAAGGATTACATACTCCCAAAGTGGGACTTGCCACAGGTTTTGAACTACATGTTGGGGCTACCTTTCTAGGCAAATAAAATCAAACAAATTGTGGGGTTAAAAAACAAACAATCTTACTGATTCCCTGTCAAAGTTTCATATTAGTCACGCAACCTGTTTTCCTGGTGCCAGGGAGTGGCTAGAATAGTTAAAGCTTACCTTCACAGTACAGCGGCTATTTTTTTTATTTTTTTTATTTTTTACTATCTGCATGGTATCACACAGGCTCCCCCCATGCAGTAGTGCCTCTAGTTATGAATTTTGAGCCGGCAGGGGATCAAACATTTATAGTTAAACGGTCCTATGGTATTATCTGGGAGGAGAGGCTAACCCATTTATGTGATGTCATGCATGTAGTCAGGAAACGTAAATTACAGTAAAGTTGGCTAAACACTGCTTGAGTTTTGGGTGATTCCTGCTGAACTCCCATCCACACCCAGATGGAAGATTGTCAGCTGAACAGTTACTGCATTACATAGTTAGTCAGGTTTTTAAAAAGGCACAAGTTCATTGAGGTTATGCTTGTAATAACTTTTTTTTGTAGTACAAATAGTACTGTAATCTCCAATGTTTGTTTGTAACATGGGAATCTCCTCATCCCCTTCCATAGCCCTCCTCACATCTTCCCCCATCCCACCCATTATAGATGAACCCCTGTCTGACGTATCTGCCTCATTATATTCTAATACTCCCTCCCCCTTCAATCCTAGTTTAAATACTCATCCAACCTTCCTATAAACCTCTCCCCTAGCACAGCAGAACCCTTTCTATTTAGGTGCAAACCATCATTAGCATATAGGTTGTACCCCAATGAAAGGTCAGCCCAGTGCTCTAGAAACCCCAATACTTCCCTCTTACACCAGGTCTTTAGCCATGCATGTAGCTCTTTAAGCTCCAGCTGTCTTTCCTGTGTTGCACATAGCACAGGCAAGTTTCCATTCAATCAGATGCAGCCGCTGTTTGGCTATTTAGCAGCTGTGGGTTCTGCCAGCTACTGAATACAATAGCTGGCAGGGAGATTCCTTCATCCATCCTGTTTAGCATAGATGAGGGAACCAACTAATTTCTGTTGTTTAGCTCATGGGGCTGAATGAGAAAAATATAAAAAGGTGTAAGTATCTAATATACATTTTACATTTTACAATGACTGCCTGCAGACATTTGCTAACCATCCTAAATCTAGGTTACTTTTAGAAGGTAAATTATCGATGACTGTGTATCATGCTATGGACATTACAACCACATCGGCCTCACACTGCAATATCAAGTCATGAAAACAGACCAGTAAAATCTAAAAAAGACTGACAACTGTGATGCAGCTAAAGGGATGATAGGACATGTGACAATGGTGGTAGACACTAGGCTGACAATAAAACAAAGACTATGGACTCCTTGTTGCCAGCATTCTGGAGGACAACACTCTCCAGCTAATTTAATTGGTCAGCTATGTTGTCCTAGATTGTGCACTTCTCCTGCCTTCTCCAAACTCTTCACCCTTTTGTGAATAGCCCTGTTAGATCTGGGCTATGCCCTATGCATCAGATATTTACATATAGATATTTAATGCTTTTAGTGTTCTTTGTATTACTGTTTTTTTTCTGTATTTGATCATAATTTCTACATTATGTATTTACTCTATGAAAAAAATTTAAAATAATGAGGCTAATGGGAAACCTTCAGGAGCCATTCAAAGCCCACTGAACCCTTAAAAAGGAATGACCTCTAGAAGCTGTAAAACCTGAATAAACAAAGTTATGATGTTTCTTGAACAAGATCTTCCCATCACTAAACTTTCATTGGGACAGGGATGCTTTAAACTGTTTGATAATTTTTTTGTTTAACAGCTGTATACTGTCTTTGACCAGCTTTGCCCATTTCTGTGGCATTACTTATCACATCAGTTGACTGAAGCTTTTCCTAGTTGCATGATCTACATTAAACTGTAAATTGTTTATTAGAAGGTTTAAGTACTCACACTTACACAAATACCCGTTTCTTATTTCCTTTTATGAACATTTTATTGAATGTATTAACGAATGATTTGTCAGGGTTTTTTTTACCCTTGCCTGTCCAGTTGCTTGCAGCCTCTCTTGTGTGCAGTGTGTCTGACACTGTTTGTTCTTCTATGGCTCCCTCTTATGACCAAACCTGTAAAAATCATCATTCTGCAACTATTAGCAAAGCTCCTGGCAAATTCCTGTCTCTTAGTGATGATGCAACAACAGTTCAATATTTAACCTTCAGCTTGTCCATTCAGTCTCCACCCTTGCGTGTATTTTGATCTACCAAGTGCTCTCCTGTTGATCCTGATTTCCGTGTATGACCCTGGCTCTGGCTGACTGATCTCCTGGTTCTTGACTCTGGCTTTGTTTCCATTCTTCCTGCTCTCAGTGTTCCCTGACCTGGTTCGGCTGACTCCCCACTTTGGCATCTGACCTCTGGGGCTTGGCATTGACAACATCCTGGACCCCCTCCATAGTTTTTTACCATTTTTGTTTATTGTTATTTTCAATAAACTTCTTTTATTTTAATCTGCACTTTTTCTGTCTGGTTCCCTAACATGATGCAGCTGTTAAGAAAAACATCAGCCTCAACAATCAGAATAATATAACAGTCCTTTTTTCTAGGGATGCACCGATGTATCGGCCGCAGAAACATATCGGCTGCCGAAAAAAATCGGCCGAAAATGGCACTTTTGGCTGAATGCCGAAAGTGCCATTTTCCTGCCGATACATCGGCGCATCCCTGGCTTTCACTCCTCCCCGCTGGACGCTGCTCTGTGGCCCAGCGTGGAGGAGAGAAAGTATGACAGCGGCCCGAGCGCTGTAAGCAGCCGGCGTCTCTCCTCCCACACCGCTCAGCCTCCTATCACAGTCCGGCAGAGCGGTCTGTGGGGGCGGAGACAGCCTGCGCTGTCACAGGAGGCTGAGCTCTCCACCCTGCTCAGCCTCCTGTGACCGCTGTCAGGAAGGAGAGCAAATGCAAACTCTCAGTGATCAGTGATCTCTGAGTGTTTGTAGATAAATTGAGGACATGGTATGTTTACTATATCCATCTACATCACCTTCTTTTCATTCATAGTTGTAGTTATAGTAAACACACAATGTCCTCATGTTATAAATTAACAGGAACACTCAGAATAGAGGATTCCTGTTCATTGATAACAGGGGACACAGAAAAAGAGATTGAGGACTTTGTGTTCTCAATCTCTTTTTCTATTTTAAAAGGGAAATATCAACGGTCTGTTTAGACACCCAATATTTCCCCGAAGCCCCTAAAAGTAAAGTAAAAAATAAAAATAATACAAAAATGAATTAATAAATAAAAATAAATATTAAAAAATCAAAACGTTTATAAACATAAATAAAAATACAATATTTGAAAAATGTAAAAAAAATGAATATAAAAAAACATTTTCGGTTTCGACCTGACAAATGTTTTTATTTCGGTTTCATTTCGGTTTTGAAATTTCCATTTCGGTGCACCTCTACTTTTTTCTAATTATTCCTCATTTTCGTACCCAAAAATAGCAGCCCTATTGTTAAAGCACAAAGAAGCCTGAAAGTCACGTATATTTCCAAAGGTTGTGGCTGTCTTTCACATATGACTAAATTACTGAGAAATTCACAAAGGACATAGCTGCAAAAGGATATTGTTATAATAATGCACTCTTTTCGTTAGGAATATGGGTCTAATGCCAGTTCTTAGCTCTCAGTGCAGAAAGCTAAGAGCTGGGCCATAGGTCAAAACTAATAGAAAATTTCATAGAGTACTTATGAGTCAGCAAAGACCTGATAACCTAAGTAAGCCACAGAGCTAGCTAGAATCCCACGTGCTATTCATACACAAGTGCTGCTCTTTGTTCTGCATTGCTACAGATCTCTTTTAAATTAGCCGTGCTTTTACACCGCACTCTATAATAAGAATGTAAATTCACTGTCTGTCAAGGCCACGTGGAAAATATCAATAGGCATTGCTTTTATCAGAAAGAAGTGAAATAACCCATGAGATAAATATATCAGACTAGCTTAAATAAGGAAGATTTGATTATCATTATGAAGCATATTATTTTTGTAAGTAAATGGCTAATGAATGAACATATGTCTACTTTTAAGAATAGAATCTGAATGTAAAACTTGCAGCGGTAGTGATGTAAGGCAACAAATCTGCAACAGTAAATCGAATACAGTGATTTAAAAATGTAAACACATTTTATTTCATTAGAAATGTGTCTCCTCTGGCTGGGTTACACAAATGTAAAAACACATGATTCAGAGAGGATTTGCATGAAACATATATTTACTATGTTTCACATATGGTAATACTTTTTATAAGCTGCCCATTTAAACTGCATTTTATCTAAAACATGTTATATACAAAGAGAAGTAACCAAGGCACTAGAGGTTCAGCACTTGGATAGCTCCTTTTGCATACATCTGTATTGTATTAGTACAAACATTTACGTGATCCAAATTGGCTTATACAAAGGAAAGCTGCATTTATGGATTTCTGAACATTTCTAAAAATGCTAGTTTCCTGGCTGTGAGTTAAGGAGAGGGGGAAGTTATAGTAGTCTAAATCAGGAGAGCAGCCTAGTGTCCGAATACACCTCTATAGATAGTTGAGCTTGTAACCATTTTACTGTAGGGCAGGAAGTGTGCTTCTGGCAGGATTGTCAGAAGAAAATAAAGGGAAAGAAATCAGTGTTTTTTTAGGGGATTATTGTTTATTTACTGTAAAGGATTGAAAGTCTATACCATACAGCATTCTATAGTACAATATTATTAAATATATATATTAGGTGCAGATGGGGTAAGGAATGCTGCATAAATTTGCCTTTGTTCCATGTGTTGGGCTATGGTAACAGAAATATCTGAAATGTGATACTAAATTGGATTTAACCTCTTGAAGTCTGGGGTGTTAAACCCACTTCCTGGTCAGGCCATTTCTCAGTATTCAGCGCTGCAGTACTTTGACTGACATTTATTCCGTCATGCAACGCTGTACTGAAATTAATTTTATACTATTTTTGGGGACAGATAGAGCTTTCTTTTGGTGGTATTTAATCACCACTTTTATTTTTTGCTTTATTAAGGAAAAATGACGGAAAATTTTGAAAAAAAACCCTTTTTCCTCTATATTAAATTATGAAACATTTATTAATACCCAATTGTTTGGTAAAATATAAAAGACGGGGTCACATTGGGTAAATAGACACCAAACATGCCAAGCCTTAAAATATTGCACGTCCGCGAAACCTCAAAAAACTACAATACCCAAAATTGGCCATAGGCGACACTTCACAAGCTTTTATCGCTCATCAGCTTAGTGTTATCAGTGATTGATGGACCTAAAATTATTGCTTTCACTCCGACATTAGCGGCGATATGTAACATGTGTAGCGCAATTGTCGTTTTTGCGCGTTGACGCACCCGACGCGTATTTAAGTTTATGTGGGCGTGGGGGGCTTTAAAAAATTTAGTGTTTTTTTTTTTACATTTCTTTATATGTGACTTGTATTTTTTTTATTTGTTACTTTTGTTATTTTTTTTACACTTCATGTTATTGCTATCACATAGGGAGCTAACAATCCCTCTATGTGATAGCAGAGGCACACTGACATGTCCTCTTTATGGAGACATTAGGGGTCTTTAAGACCCCTAATGTCACCTGGGCACCCCCAAATAAGCTGATGAAGCAATGATCTGCTACCGCAGCTTCTTCTCTGGCTATAGCAGCCAGAGGAATAACAGCTGAATGCGGAAGTGATGTAATACACATCACTTCTTCATCCAGATGCCAGAGGGAGATCGGCAAGGAGGAAGAGGCTGATCTCCCTCCCATCTTCTTCCTGACACCCTCCCTAGCCGGTCCTAGGCCGCAGATGGGGCAGCGGATTCTGGAATTGAAGGTGAGGGCGCAGGAGTGGGGGCAGCGGCGGGACTGCGGGAGGGGGGTGGCGCGCATGGCAGCACAAACAAGCGATCCGACGGCTATAGAGCCGCCGATCGCTTATATGTGTAACATCCGTTAATGACTGTTTGCATTCCACCGTTTTTTTCTGCACGTGTGCGCGCTAGGAGGAAAAAAAAAGCCGTTTAATTATGGCAACCCGCCAATGGGTGTTTGCACTCCGTCCAGTTTTTTTTACAACGGATGGCAAGCGGTTAAACCTTAGAAATATTTAAAGCTGAACTCTAGGTATAAACTTTTATACTTACATAGGTTGAAGTGATATTAAAGTGAAAAGGTCTTTAAGCTATTTTGAGTGAGGAGCAGCATGCACTTTCAATAGATGCTGCTCCTTGATGTTATAAAGATTTTAGTTTCTTACAGAATCAGCTGGTCCCCTGAGCACTGGTCCTGATATCCTGTATTAGGGTGTCTCAAAAGGTGGCCCAACGAAGTACTGATGGGGTGGTCATAAAAATCTGGCCACTCAGTGTATAATGCTTTATTACTGGAAGCGATTTAAGAGTAACAGGGAACACTAGTATGCAGAATTATTTTTGGGTCCTTTATTGAAGAATAAAATGCACAGAAGGATTACCACCTAAAGTAGGACTGTACAAATAATCAGATGTCATGGCATCATGGTGAGTTCCGGTTTGGAGCATTGAATTGGGAAGGACTGTGCCAGGCCTTCGGTCCACCAGGTTGTTGGAGCAAGAGCTTTGGCATGTAGTGGAGGGGGGATAGCAGGGATGAAAGAGACAGATTGGTGCACATGACTTTGAATTTGTTAGGTGGCGGACGTTTCTCCTTACATAGACTGGAAAAAGATCCTCAGAAAAACAGTCTCCAGCACATTATGCAGTGCATATAGCAGTGTAAGTGTGCAGACTTCATCCAGGAGAGCCATAACCTGGGCAGCCTAACCATGCCATGGTTAACAAAAGAGATCACTGTGGTCCTGTAGGTCTTGAGGACACAAAAGTGAATGGTGGATAGAGGATTGGGTCAATTCATTTATAGAGTTTTCTGTCGTTGGGTTTAAAGGTGGGCGGAGCATCAACCATAGGTATCCTGCCATGTAGGCGTCAGGAAAGCTTGACGGACAATTACTCTGTCATGCAACACTGTACCCAAATTCATTTTATTAAAAAAAATATATATACAGATAGAGCTTTTTGGTGGTATTTAATAACCACGGCGTTGGTTTATGTTTTACTATAGAAAGAAGAACATACCAAAAAAACGTTTTCCCTTTCTGTAAAAACAAAATGTCAGGACAGTATGAACACCCCTGAAATGGACCTTTTTGGAAAGTAGACACACAAGGTGATCTAATTTTTTTCCCCACAATTTTTTGGAAATGAAGAAAGATGCTGGTATTAAGGGGGTTAAAACATGAACATTAGTGATGGTGAACTAGATACAACACATCAGGTCATACACAGAGGGATCAGGAGGTGAAAGAGTTATTGTACAGGTCACATACAGTGCCAGGATGGAGATCAAGGAGATAAAGTGCAGATGTGTAGGATAAGGGAGATAAAGGGTTAATACACAGGTCACAATACAGAGGCAGGCTGGAGATCAGTAGTTTAGGTATGGAGGGGCACTAAAGGGGTTAACAAAAAGTCTCAGTCATTCAGAATTACTCATGTATTGATTCTCCCATACAGAAATCACTAGGATTCCTTTGGGGAGGAAGGAGAGGATCCTCGATATAAGCAGCACCATGTGACCACTGCGATTAGTCATCAGACAAATCACAGGTTACCAAACTGCTCCGATCAGCTTGGCGCACTGTCTCTGTGCAAAGACAACTCTGTTCACAGAGGTTCATGGACACAGTTGGCACCCAACAGCTATTTCTGGAATGACATTTTAAGATATCACTCCAGAAATAGACAGACACCATCATTGTTTTTCTCACAATATCTTGGTAGGGAGGTGGGTTGAGTGCCATCTTGTGACAGGATGGTTTCTAGTCCTGGTAAGTGCCACATCATCTGGGATTAGTGATACTGCTGTCTATATCCTTTTCTATTATGCGTTTTTTTCCTCTTTGTAGAACTCCTTCACCATATGGCCCAATATAGAAGCGTTTACTAACTTTTACAGTTTTGGATGTGTCTGTTGTCCTATATTTATATATGGTGCCATTAGTAAGTATAAGCCTACAATATTTTTTTTTAACACTATTTTTATTTTATGATTCATTCTATTTGCTGTTTTTCTTAGATTATTTGGTTAAACCACTACAAGATCTATACTGGAAACATACATATTTTAACTCTTTCAATGCTAGTCCTGAGAAATTGGATTTAATTTCTGAAACAAGTTAACTTTTGTCAAACATATATTTCTGTGGAAAGGGATAATTATCATTCCATCAACATTTCAAAATGTATAAACATAAGTTGTCAGATAGTAGAATATTTCATTTGTCCTGAGCACTGTTTGGCTTTTAAAAATCATTATTCTTTGTGTGTAGATGTATATATGTGTCATTATTTTTTGTACTAATAAATTATAATTGTGTTTTTGTATGTACGGTTTATGTTAACTTTTTCCAGAATGCTATCATTTTGTAGTGCCTTTTCTTTTCTTCCTAAATGTGATTCCTAAAGTACAAGATGATAGAATTCTAGGAGGATGTGAGTGATGTCACCCACCCTTAATTCTATATTAGATACTAAAAACACTGTTCTTTTTCTTTTACAGTTTTCGTACATTTTCCACCTTCAGTTAGTGCAGATGGGCAGACAAAGTAGCAATTTGAATTCAGAAAGTTAAAAAAATTGACAGCTAGACATACATGTGGTCCTTTAACAACAACTGGACCAAGCCTAGGCACTACAGATGGCCTTGACAATACTGATTGGCATCAAACTGGCAAAAAAAAAAACTGGGTGCCAAGATACCACATGTACAAAAGACAGAGACAAAAGACACCACTAACATTATTACTGCAGTTCTAGGGGAGGGGGAGAACATATTGTAACATACAAATAATGTAACACATACTGTGTATGGATATATTATTATTCAAGTGCTAGTATGAGTTTTAAGGGAATACAGACGAAGGTTTGGCGATCTTTGATTTTGCCCTTTTCTTAATTTCATATGTTCAAGTGAAAGTATTAATCATATAGAACCTTTTTATGTTATTTATGAGTTTTCTGCCACACTAACATACTGTTAGCTAAGCATTCCAAAGCTATCATTTGTCATTGATTCTGAGATATAATGTAACATTATCATTACTTTGTTCCATATATTTGCAGATCAAAGGGTTGTGTCAGTTAAAGCAATCCTACAAGTACAAAAAAAAAGTATATCGGTAAGTTGCTTCTATTTAACCCCTTATTAACTCCTATGTAACCCTAATTAAGTTTATTCCCCTTCTCCCCTTAGCTATAATTTTCCTGCCAATTCTTTAAAATATTTTTTAAAAAAGTAACATTTTGTATTTTTATTTATTTTGTTCATTTTATTTTTTTAGTGACGCTACGCCCACACTGCAAGGGTTAAGTAATCGTTTGTGTCTAGGGAGGAAAATAAAAACGTTATCCTCACCCGATCCTCTGAGCCAGCTTGCTCTTACATTAGTCCCTGGAGCCTCTCTCCTCTCCCGGTGCAGTGGTCTAAAGGTCCCTGAGTCATCATCTTCTATACACAGTGTATAGGACGTGAGGATGCAGAAGGACATACTGTACCAAGGATTGGGTGAGTATAACTGTTATTTTTCCCGCTAGGCAAAAACGAGCACTTAACCCTTGCAGTGCAGGGGTTGCCCCCCTGCAATGGTTATTCCATTTTGTTTTACTTGGAGTTGTTCTTAAACTACAGTTACACAATTTTTATTAATACTTACACTGATCAAATCTTTTTAAAAAAGTGTCTTTAAGTTTTGTTATTTTTGTTCCTATCAAATGGAAATTGCCAAATAAACAGGCCCATGGAAATGTTAAAATTGCTCTGTTCTAAAATGGATATCCAAGTGTGAGATCTGAAATAGTTAAAAATGTTCAGGTATTTGGGTATCAGCTCACTAGAAAATCTGTGCAGTCACGTTCCACATAGAAAATGAGTAAAATTCATACATCATGGGAAAAGTCTGGTGGTCTTCTAAATGCATCTGCTCTTTCATCAGTCTGTTCATCAGACATCTCCCCATTTTGGCTTCATTAGAATTAGCAGAACTTGCTTTGCTGCAGTAGGACATGTTATGTATTTTATGTTATTTTATTGCAGGAAAAAAGATGAATGACTGAATAGGGACATCCATTTCTATTCTATATCTCCCATATGGTTAACACTGTGGAACACTTCTGGATCATTTGCAGCCATCTGGCACACAGTCTTGGCTACAATAACTTTGAGCAAAAAGTGGAATTGTTATGATTGTAAGGCCTCATTCACACAGGGTAGAGTGGGGTCGTACAGATCCGTGCGGCATGCATGGCCGTATCAGGCTGTTGCTGGGAAGGACAGGTGCTGCGTGTGATTGTACACAGCAGCCTGTTCTTCCCTATGGAAGTACGTGGCCATACGCTGTCATACACTCACCCGAGCTGCACATCCGTGCGGGTGCGTGTGACCGTACTCGGACGCAGACAAGATGGATCCTGCGTCTGTCCGATCACGGGCACCCGCACGGATGTGCAGCTCAGGGGAGCGTATGACAACACACGGCCGCGTCCTTCCATTGGGAATAACAAACTGCTGCGTACAAATCACACGCAGCACCTGTCCTTCCCAGGAACAGCCCGATACGGCCATGCATGCCGCACGGATCTGTACGACCCCACTCTACCCTATGTGAATGAGGCCTAATACACGTGGATACAACTAAAGAGTTCTAAAGAGGAACTCCAAATCAGGAATCGGACGTTGCTTAACCAGACCCTATTTTTTTCTACTGCCCTCAAAGTGTAATCACATCCTTCCTTTTATGTATGCTTTACTCAATTCAGGAGTAATAAGAAAGAAATATTTCTTTTTTATATTAAATGGCAACTTTGCTGCAAATTTTCTTTCTACATTAAAACTAAAGCTTATTCAGCTTATATTTTGCGTTTCTTGATTCCTCCATTCGACCCCATCAACAATACTAATGCAATACTAATTAAAACGTTTCCATTTTCATTGCATAGCTTATTTTAAGCCTATTGATGTCATCACTGAGTCTCTGTGCTTATCTATGCAATGCAGGCAGATCGTGACTGGTGGGAGGGGCTGGCATGATGCTGTACATAGCTTCCTGAAAACATCACAGCACCCTGCCTCAGTACGTCTCTCAAAAGCCCTCAGCCGTGATGCAAGCATTAGGCTGTCTTGGGAGGAGTTATGTAAATATCAAAATGCCTTGATGGGTGGAAGTTAGTCACATAGTGCTCTGTGTCTGACTTGCTGTAGCTTCTAATACACGTTGTGAGGAGCTCACAGTGAGCAGTAAAATTAGAGTCCACAATTTGCTCTGCCCCTTCCCATCAGCCCCTTCCCTCCCAGAGCTCACAATGTAAGGTCCTTATCTCACATCAGTGCCTTCCCTCCCAGAACTCACAATATAAGGTCCTTATCTCTCTCACATCAATCCCTTCCCTCCTGGAGCTCACAATAGAAGGTCCTTTTTGCGTGCGTGTGCGTGTGCGCGTGCGTAATATCAATGATATTTGCCGATCCTCTATGCAGAGCGATCACTCCAGTGTTTGTAAACAACTGGGGACACATAGTACTATGTGTCCCCAGTTAGGAATGAACAGGATGTGATTTACATCACTTCCTGTTCATTCATGAATTTCTGAATGGGGAGTAGCACTCACTACAGAGGCTTCTCCCCATTCAGAAACTGGTGATAGTAAATATTTTACTATCATCAGTGTTTAAATGAATGGGAAGCCTCTGTACCGAGTGCTTTCCATTCATTTGGAACAGAGGATGCAGAAAAATAAATTTCTTTCTTTCTTTAAATCAATTTATTTTCTATTTTAAATGGTAAATGTCAGGGGCCTGTTTATACCCCTAATATTTCCCTGAAGCCCCCCCAACAGTAAAAATTAAAAAAAAATGAAAATGTAAAAAAAATTTAAAATGTAAAAAAAATTTAAAATGTTAAAACTAAAAATGTTTTCATTCGTTTCATCAAACAAAACACATTTATTTGCTATTTTGGATTCAGCCATTGGCGGGTTCTGGAGGCAGGGCGCATGACGCCAAAAGGGATCAGCACGACATCCTGACACTTTATTTTTATAGACTCTATTTTAGTTTGACATTTATTGTTTACCACTTGTCTACCTTCTATTGATGTTTTATTTAACTACCTCCTGGCCGGCCGTTGTGTATATACGGCCGGCCGGGAGCTTCCTGGATGTAACAGGCCGTGTATACACGGCCTGTTAGTCCTGCCCACTCAAGTGCGCCGCGCGAGCGGGAAAGACATAACATTTAAAAACCGGCAGCGATGCCTTTTAACATAAAAGCGATCCTCCGGCTATAGAGCCGGCGGATCGCTCGTATGAGGTCCCGCTATGTGCCCCCCCCCCTCCGCGGCTCCCCCACTGTTACGCTGGTCCAGGCTCCGCTGTGCCCGGTGCGAGCCCGGGACCAGCATAGTGCCTCTCTGACAGGGGATTAGAGGGAGGTCGGTTCACAATCTCCCTCCGGTCCCCTCTCCGGTGTCAGAATTGGGAAGTGATGTATATTACATCACTTCCGCATTCTCGTGTCACTCTCCAGCTTCAGACGCTGGAGATAAGCTGATGAAGCAGATCTCTGCTTCATCAGCTTCTTCAGGGGGGTCCTAGGTGACATTAGGGGTCTTGGAGACCCCTGATGTCTCCGTAAGGAGGACCTGTCACATCTTTTGCTATCACAATTAACGTTTCTCCCCAACATTTTTTTTTTTTTAAATTTGAAACAGAAAGTACAATCATAATATATGGGTCACAAGACCTCAGAACATTTCCAATCTAAAAACCCGACCGTAAAGTCATGACAGGAGATAGCTGAAAACAAAACAGAAATAAAAACCGGTGGAAGCATTGAAGTAATTTCTAAAGCATATTTAGTCAACAATATTCGTACTTTCCGCCATGTCAGGTGTTGAGGAAGCTCTCTACATCTCATCCCCTAAGGCATTTTATATTTTTATAACAGGAGGGAAATAACACCATGAAGCGGACTGTATGGTCCAGCCCACTAATGTGGATGGCCAGTCCCATTCCAGCCCCCTCCAAAAACATAAACCTATATGGACAAAATAACATGACATAAAGCATTACAAAGAACGTACAACACAGAACACATAAGGGTAAAAAGGGGAAAAGAACAGTTCCAGGTGTCGGTCGATTCCAGGCCATCCGGCCTGGATTACTCCTATTCTTAACAGCACTGAATCAAAGGGGGTCCCCAAGTGGAAGCTATGCCATCTCGAACCTCACCCCCGACATTCCGTCCGGAAGTCTGTCGAGTCTCTGAACACGTACCACGCACTCCAAGTAGCCACAAATTTGGCCTGTGTCCCATTTAGGGAGGAGGTCAGGTCCTCCATCAGCTTTATCTCCTCCACTCGTCCAGCCCACATCCCTGCCGATGGCTGTACGGCCTGTTTCCATAGAGCCGGAATGCAGGCCCGTGCAGCATTCAACAAGTGGATCAGCAATGAGCGTCGGTATTGTTTATGTGAAAGGGGAGCCAAGTGGAGGAGGTATACCGCTGGTGTGAATGGCAGCGTAAGGCCCGTAATTTTACTGATCAGTGTGGCGATCTGGAGCCAAAAAGGTCTGACCTTCGAGCATGACCAAAAAACGTGTAATATTGAGCCTGGTTCATCTCCACACCGCCAGCAAATCTCAGATACAGATGGGTACATTACGTGGAGTGTCGTTGGTACTCTATACCACCTGGTCAGAAGCTTATAGCCAGCTTCTTGATACTTGTTCGACACAGATGACCTAAGGGCAAAACATATCATACGGTCCACCTGTTGAGGGCTGAAGTCTACCTCCAGGTCATCGGCCCACTGTCTCACAAAGTACGGGTGAGTGAGGTCGGGTGGATGGCGTAGGCATTTCATCATGTGTGACAGGGTGTGTCTAGTCGGTTCTGCCCTCAGGCATGTGGTTTCAAAATCTGTCAACTGTCTCTGGTGGTATGTCCTACTCGGGAAGGAGGATAGGTAGTGTCTCACTTGTAAGGCGCACCACATTCTCAGGGGCGGGGTGGTAAGCTGTTGGATCTGGACAACCTGTTTCCAGTGGTCTGTGTTTCTAAAGTGATATAATCTAGTCATCCCTGATGTCTCTAGTGCTTTGGCCAATGGATTATGCAGACCCGGAGGGAAGTGCGGGCTCCCCACCACTGGCGTCATGGGTGACGGTAAAGGAGATATTCCTGGGGCCGGGAATACCTTGAACACCACTTGCATCGTGGCTCTTACTAGTGGGTTGATCCAGGTGGTGAGTGGTAACTTCGGGACAATCCATGGGATGCCATGCAACGGCCATGGGCAATCCTCCTGTTCTAGGGTTATCCATAGTTTTTGGTCCGCATTACAACACCAGTCCACCACGACCGATAGGTGGGTCGCTCTATAGTAGAGAGCAGGGTCTGGAAAGCTCAATCCCCCCGCAGTGCGAGGTCTGGAGAGTATCTGATGGCGGAGTCGTGCCCTCTTGTTTGCCCACAGAAAGGCTAAGAAGTGGGATCGCATTTGTCTAAGATAAGTAGTCGGGACTGTAATGGGTAACGTCTGAAAGAGATATAGTAGTCTAGGCAAAATCGTCATTTTTAAAATGCTATTGCGACCCATCCACGTAAAAGTGGTACGGTCCCAGGACTTCAGATCCGCAATGATACGCTTCTGAATGGGGATGAAGTTCAGAGCAAAAGTGTCTTTGATGTCCGCTGGGATACACACCCCTAGATATTTAATGTGAGACATCGCCCATTTGAACTGGAAGGACGTACGGAGGCTGCAGAACCGAGTGATGGGGATTGAAATATTAAGTGCCTCAGATTTGCTGAGGTTCAGCTTGAAATTTGAGAGCCGTCCGTAGGTCTCTAATACTTGCAAGATATTGGGAAGTGATGTTTCTGGGCTCGACACATAAAGTAGAAGATCATCTGCATAGGCTGCAGCTTTATGGTGTCTGTCTCTGGTCTCAAGGCCTCTGATATCTGACGATTCCTGAATCGTACGAAGGAGTGGCTCCAGGGTAAGGAGGAATATAAGGGGCGATAGCGGGCATCCCTGGCGGGTGCCATTCGAAATGTCAAATGGCTCCGACAGGACCCCATTCACTCTAACCACTGCTGTTGGATTCGAGTATAACGAACCTATCCACTGCCTCATGTTATTCCCCAAGCCTACATACCTTAGCGTCTCTCGTAGGAACGTCCAGTCCACCCTGTCAAACGCCTACTCCGCGTCCAGTGACAGTAGGAGAAGAGGCTTAGACATGGACCGTGCTAGGTGGATCGCAGTTAGGGTCCTGATGGTGTTGTCTCTGGCCTCGCGGCCCGGGACAAAACCAACCTGGTTGCGGTCCACTAACTCACCCAAAAAGGGGAGCAATCGGGAGGCCAAGATACGGTTGAACAACTTTAGGTCCACATTCAGCAGTGAGATTGGTCTGTAACTAGCGCATTGCGCTGGATCTTTGCCCTCCTTCGGAATGACGGATATCTGAGCCCTCAGGGAGTCTCGAGGTAGAGGATGACCCTGCAGGATGGAGTTATAGGCTATAACAAATTGATCCCCCAGCAGGTCTGGGAACTGCTTGTAATAGGCCAGTGTGAGTCCGTCTGGTCCAGGCGCCTTGCCCGATTTCGAGTCTTTCAGGGCTTTGTCAAATTCCGCTCTAGAGATGGGTGCTTCCAATGTCTGGCTATCTAAGTCCGTCAGGCAAGGCATGCCCGAGTCAGTCAGGTATGTTCGGATCGCCATGATTCGGTGGTCGCGGGAGTCTGAATCTAACGTCGGGTGTAGGTTGTAAAGGTCCCTGAAGAAGGTCTGGAATTGGGCCGCAATGTCGTCTGACCGGGAAACCATGCGGCCCGATATGGCACGGAGTGTGGGTATGTAGGATCGCGTACGCGAAGCTTTCAATGCATTAGCTAAAAGTCGTCCAGGTTTGTTCCCAAATTCATAAAATGTGCGTCGGTATCTGGTTAGTTGGGCTTTCACTCTATCTAGCAACAACTCATTAAGCTCAGTTCTAGTTCCGGTTAGGGCCGTCAATATGTCTGCGTCTAAGGTCGATTTGTGGCGCAGTTCAAGGGTTCGCAATTGTGTGTACAGTTCGTCTACCCTCTTAAGGCGTTGGCGTTTGCGTCTCGACCCCAGAGCAATGAGGGATCCTCTGATCACACATTTATGTGCCTCCCATATTGTCAGGGGGTTCTGGGAGGAAGATGTGTTATCACGGAAAAAGTTAGCCAAGTCCGAGTGGACTGAGGCCGCCAGGTCCGGTTCCTGTAGCAAGGACTCATTGAGACGCCACGAAGATGATCGGACACCTCTCTCCCCTACAGTAATCTGCAGGTGTATTGGAGAGTGATCTGAGATAGTGGACGTGCCAATGGAGACCCCCGAGACAAGAGGCAGAGCTGCGTGTTGTAGCAGGAAAAAGTCTATCCTCGAGTAAGAGTGATGTGGGGCCGAGTAATGAGTATAGTCTCTGCCCGTAGGGTCACTAATGCGCCACGGGTCAATCAACTGCAGGTCGAACATAGACCGTTTGACCCGTCGTCGTTGTGCATGTGTGATATGGGACAGTCCCCTGGAAGAGTCCATGGATGGATCTAGTACCATATTAAAGTCTCCACCTATAACCCATAAACCTTCCGCAAACGTCAGGAGTTGTAGCCATACTGAGTCCAAAAAGGTCACCTGACCGGAATTAGGGGCATAAACCGCTACCAGAGTCACCCTATGGCCATGGAGATCACCTTTAAGGAGCAACATACGTCCCTCCGGGTCTGCATAGTGGTCAACGTAAGTCCAGGGGGCTGAGTTTGCCAAGAGTATACTAACCCCTTTAGATTTGGATTCTGGGGATGGGGCGTGGTATGCCGTGGGATATCGACTATTACCCAGTCTGGGAATGTGGTCTTTCCTAAAGTGTGTCTCCTGTAGAAACGCCACATGGGTGCGTGAGCGCCACAGTTCGTTCAACACTTTTCTGGAACGTTGAGGCCCCACACGTTGAACGAGGTGATTCTAAGTTCAGGCATTTAGGAATGTCAAGTGCAGCCAAACTTACAGGGAAATGACTCAGTACTACACCTCGTATACCCGTCCGCTAGTCGTAGCCCGAAGGATCCGGGGGTGGACAGTCGACCCAGCCTACGATATGTCAGGAGAATGTGTAGACCGACACCTGGAAGAGAGATTAGGGGAGAGACAAACAAGGAGTACAAGCACACGGAGGTGAGAATGTATCTGACCACCGCGTGGGAGAAGTGTACAAACACAAAACAAGAGAGTGTTCCTATGAGATATCCCCGGTAAGGAGAGGAAACACTCACAGCGGGGGAGTAGTTTGGACACAGCGACGGGAAGAGATGCATTCCAGGGTGAGTATGACGTAACAGCATCTACTCCGCCCCTCGCTATGTGCAGATTGTGGCCTGTCCCACCCACGATTCCCCTCGATCCACAGCCTGATTAATTTCCAGGAGCTTGAAAGGGGGGATGAAGTTAAACTAAAAAACCCTTACCCTGAGGCACCAGAGCTTCAACCCCGTTTGGAGGCTCTCCATCACTAAACCTGGGTGGAGTGTAGAACAACAGCATACAATAACAACATTGCATATATGAACAGAGGTATCATTACAACCAGGTAAGGATTGATCCGGCGGCCATGGTGCCGATCCCGGCTACCCAGCTAAACCCCTTGGCACCACCAATCCGCCATATGGCTCGATCCTGTCAACCAAAACCCTTGGAAAGCTATAATATGCTTCAACGGAAGCAAGTGGGTAACTGTGGGTATGCGCCCAACGTGCATTGTTTAAGGAAGATCTTCTGTAGGGAGGGCCCCCAAGGCTGCAGTAATAAGGCATGTGCCTCGGGCCTCCTCCCTAAGCTCCGCTCATTAAGGTCGCCGGGGATGGGTACAGTCGAATCGGGGTGTCAACAAGACTATGGCCATAACGGAGGTGTGGCCGGTAGGGTGTCAGTTCAAGTCTCCGGCTCCATCGGCTGGGCCCGCTGAGATGGACGAGCAGTAGATCTCTGACGACTTCTACGACGTCCCCGGGATCTCGATGGTCTGGTGGAAGGAGATTGATTTGAATCCGGGAAGGGTACTTCCAGCCAATCCGGCAACGATAGATCCTCACATTCCAGAAAAGTGGCCAAATCAGGGATCTGTCGAGGGTGGACTAGTCTGAAGAAATGGTCTCCCCTGCCGATCATGAGCGAAAACGGGAATCCCCATCGGTACGTGACCCCCTTGGATTGTAGCATGTCAGTAAGGGGTTTTAAGAGACGTCTGCGGTACAGGGTCTGGGGGCATACGTCAGGTAGAATTAGGACGTCAGCCCCATCAAAGTCTATAGTCCCCTGTCGCCAGGCTTTCCGCAATAGCTCCTCCTTAATGTTGAAAAAGTGTACTCGACACAATACGTCTCTTGGTCTGTTAACATCAGCCCCAATAGGGCCCAAGGCTCTGTGAACCCGATCCAGTTCGATGTGTTCTGTCGGGGGTCTTTCTAGCAGGGAGTTGAATATAGCCGTGACTGCTGCTCTGAGATCTGGGCCCCCAGTTGCCTCTGGGAGTCCCCGCAGCCGCAGGTTGTTACGGCGGTTGCGGTTCTCTGAATCCTCCAGCCTCAGCTGCATCTGTGTCATGTGTGACTGCTGGCGCAGCAGGGATGTTTCTAATTGCGTCACCCTACTCGACAGTGCCTGATCCGAGCCCTCTAGTGACTCTAGTCTCCGTTCGTGCTGTTCTACCCCCGCTCTCACCTCTGCCAGGTCTGATCTGAGCGCAGATGCTAGGTGGTCGATCATGCCCTGTATGTCCGCCCGAGTCGGGAGTGCCGCCAGGATAGACCGGAGCTCCGGATCGGCGCCCAGGCCCGAACAGCCGTATTGGGAAGGAGATGACATCCCGGGTGAAGATGGCTCCTGCGATCCCGATGCTGGTGAGGAATAGGTCGGAGACTTCGTGGGGAGCGGCAGCGTTGCCTTATCAGAGGAGTCAGAGGTGGTGTGTGTCGGAGAGGTTTGGGGCCTGCACGCCGGGGCCGGACACGCGGGTGTCCCCATCCGCTCTCGCGTTTTAGGCCCCACTTCCTGCGGCGATACATAAGCCTCCATCCGGGACTGTTTTTGCGTGCTTACCGGAGCACGGGGTGTCTGCCACTTCTT
This sequence comes from Nanorana parkeri, assembly GCF_000935625.1. Lineage (NCBI taxonomy): Eukaryota > Metazoa > Chordata > Amphibia > Anura > Dicroglossidae > Nanorana > Nanorana parkeri. The sequence continues at coordinate 324,841 of NW_017307472.1, read as the reverse complement.
ACCGGTGCGTTTCATGAGGCGATGGGACGGATAACTGGTAGATCTCCTGTAAAAATCACCCTGGGTCTGCAGAGCTCTAGGCTTTAGCTACTGCTCGGCGCCATGTCCAGGCCACGCCCCCCCAACATTTTTTTAAGTTACACATAAAAAAGAATTAAAAAAAAAAAACAATTTTTTTTTTAAGTCCCCACCCCTACATACATGCATGTAAACATGCGTCAGGTGCGCATACCTGCCAAAACGACGATTGTGCCCATTACACCGCACGTTACATATCGCCACAAACGTCGCACTGAGAGCAATAATTTTAGGGTCATCAATCACTGATAACACGAAACTGATGAGCTGTAAAAGCTCAATTTTGGTAAAAAAATGGTCAATTTTGGGTATGCTAGTTTTGTGCGATTTCGCGGGTGCACGCAATTTTTAAGCTTGACATGTTTGGTGTCTATTTACTCGACGTGACCCCGTCTTTTATATTTTACCAAAAAAATGGGGTAATAATAAATTTTTCCTAACATAATGTAAAAAAAAAATAAAAATTTCGAACTTTTCAGTAATTTTTCCTGAATATAGTAAAAAATAAAACCAGCATTGGTGATTAAATACTGCCAAAAGAAAGCTCTGTCTGTCCCCCAAAAATGGTATAAAATTCATATAGTACATAAGTACAGCGTTGTATGACAGAATAAATGTCAGTCAAAGTACTGCAGTGCTGAATACTGAAAAATGGCCTGGCCAGGAAGGGGGTCTAAACATCTGGTCAGCAAGTGGTTAATACTTATATTGTGCCTACAAGTTTAATACCTTTGAATAAAAGTTTTATTTTTATCATACTTTTTAATATGTTTCTTTGGGGCTTAACAAAATTAGTATTTATTGGAAAAAATGGGTGTAGTTACTGAGCGCACGCACACACACTTTGATCGGAGCCAATTAACCTACCAGCATAAAGGCAGCTTATGCAATATCAGATGAAAGTTGGAGCTTTATGTAGTGTTGCTTATAATGATAGCAGAGAGAGAAAGGATACAAAGAGATCATTTATTATGATGTTTATATTGTAATATGGAAGGAAAATATTACATACAACCAGTTCTGAAGATACTAGAAGTCTGCTTGTCCTGATAATCAAATGGCTTCAATACTTACTAAGTCATGTACATAAGGAGTTCCTTTTCTCAATACCTGTTCCATGTCATGATGTTAGAAAAGTTCTGAAGCCATTAAATCAGAAGGAGCAATCGAGGTCAGCATATTTCTCCCAGCACAGGTTTAGTTTTACCTGAGACTCCCCAATGACGTGCTCAGCTAATTCCCACCTTTATATCATTAAGTGAACCGCTCATCAAGTGTAAACTTCAAAAACTCAAAGCTCAGCCTAAGAGGAAGTTCCTTGTTGTACCCATCAGTATCCTTACTAAACAGGTAAGCTTTATCTTTGTCCTTTGACTTTTTGGTTTGGAATTAGCACCCACCGCAAACCTATAGCAGCCTTTGATTATATGACTTTCAAAACACACAAATCCCTAAAGCGGATCTTTACCCATATCTTTAAAATTACAACAAACACACCTTTAGAAATGTTGAGTAATGACAATCTACAAACACATACTTCTAGATATTTGCAAGCTTTGTATTCTTTCCATACCTTATTTCTCTTTTCTTCCCCAGTCTTCTGACAGTGGCCATGTTTACTAAGAGGAGATTACTAGCTCTCCTTTTACTTCCTGGATTTCTGGCACATGTGACTAGACATGTGATCATGCACATCATCTCAGTGGAGGAAAATGCCTTTCCCTGAGATCTCCTGAGATTACAGATGTGATTTCCCAGCAATGCTCTGTTGATGACAAGGTAATCCCAGTGTGCATTGCTTTGGCAAACTGAAGTCATTTTGCCCTTTCACAGCAGGAAGTGAATGTTATGCAAGTGTAAGTATTTCAACATCACAGCATTTTACACCTGACATGTCTATGTTATTATTAATCATCATACATAGAGGGAATTTGATTTTTGAGTGTAAAGGTCTGCTTTAATGTCTTGAAAAATCTTGCACTACATCTACCTCTTTTATCCCATCTATTGCTGAAAGCAGAACTGAAGCTAAAATGTTTTTTTTTAGGTCTGGATAGAGTACGCGAGTGTTATAACTCCTCTCACCTTTTTTCTTTTTCCTCTGTGTCCCATTGGAGAGATTTCCCTTTACCTCCTGTCTAACAGCTACAAGAAGAAGCGAGACAAAATCCATCCAGAGAGTCAGCAGGGTCATCAGAACTAGGTCCCCGTTGGAAAATTTCCCATCTATTCCTGTTCTAAAGACAACTCAAAATGTGGGATTTTCTTTCACTTTCAGTGGTAACCGTCACCAGGATAAATAAAGAGGGTGAATCTCCCTAATGGGGACACAGACAGCAATGCAAACATGACAGGGGTTCTAATACCTCTCCTCTCTATCAAAAACTAAAAGCAAAAAAAAAGATTCAGTTGCAATTATAAGTGTGCTTTAGTAACAGTGCACAGAGCAATGGTGTGCCATATACCAATGCATCCCAACGGTGTGCTTTGTTGATCATTTTTTCTTATTACTTGTACCTGATAAATTGAACTATGGTTATTTGTCACAATACAAAGTATATCCTTGTGGATATATAATCTAAAATAAACCTAAACTTTAAAACATGTTGTGAATTAGAACATAGGAAGCAGGACATGCTATAAGCTGAATAAGGCTACAGTTCCATCTAATGGTAGAAAGGGAAAATGCAGGCTAACGTTGAAATCCTATGTGTATTTGTGTCTACTGCAATAAGTGCTTGTTGTGTACTGTGTGCGTGCAGTCAGTGTTTATATCACAAACTATACATCAGTAACAGGCTGAATGTTAACACACACAGTTCCTCTTCTTATATGACTATGTGAATCAGTGATGACAGAAATATGGGCGCTGCCATTGCTGACTTGCTTTAAAGGTGGAACAGTCATCCTTTTCCTGAGTTTACTAGCAAGCAAATCATTGATCTGGAAAAGCAACTTGCATATTTGTTCCAGGTCGTTTCTCACTGGCACCCTTTTGCTGCCAAAGCTGTTTTTGCATTTTGTTTGCACGTCTGTTAAAATGCACACTTTAGGCCCAAAAATAACTTTTGGTCCCCCTAAAATTATTTTTTTCTGGAAGCAGAGACCCTGGAGAATAAAATGTTGTGCAGTTGTGTCCAGGACACTGAAAGCTTCTGTCGGGGAACCTAAACAAATACCAGAGGTCGCAGCTGTTGCATCAAGGTAGGCGTGCACCTGTTGAAGGGAAGGTTGGGCTTTTATTCAGTCAGGTAATGGAGGCGAAAAGAATAAGTCACTTTGTTTTAAAGTGCACCTATCCTTTAAGAATTTAAAATGAATGATGTCCACTATAAAGAAGAACTCAGGGCATTTTAAAAATTCATTCTTGAAGTGGCGCTACCCCCACACGGCAAGGGTTAAGTGCTCCTTTGGGCTATGGGCAGGAATAAAAAAAAAGATACACTCACCAGATCCTTGGTCCCATGGCAGTGAGTGCTGACCTCTCTCTGGCTGTGGAATATCCCTTGGCGTCCTCGCGTTCATGTAGCCAAACTTCGGCCCACCAGTTGTGGTGAAACTACAACTCCCATGATGCATCTCTCTCCGGGAGTCATGGCTGTGAGAATTTCGCAATGCCTCATGGGATTTGTAGTTCCACCACAGCTAGAGGGCCAGAGTTTGGCTACCCCTGCCCTAGACCAAAATGAGCATTATATCTTGCAGTGCAGGTGTAGCCCCACTGTAAAGGTTCAATTTTAAAATGTCCATATTTCTTCTTTATGAAAGACTTCCCCAGAAGTTGTGGGTGGTGTGCATCCCTCTTCAAGTCACTCCACAGATTTTCAATTAAATTCAGATCCGGTCTCTGGCTGGGCCATTCCAAACCTTAAATCTTCTTCTGATGAAGCCATTCTCTTGTTGATTTGGTGGTATGCTTTGGGTCGTTGTCATTCTGAATTTGAAATTGCTCATTCCTTTTTAAAGATTTCCCTCAATTTTCTCTTCCCATTTTTTCAGGTTCATAAAACTAGAGTTCCTAATAGTTATTACTAGAGGTGCACCAAAATGAACATTTTGAAACAGACACTAAAAAAAAATGTCAGGCTAAAACCAAAAAAAAAATTTCTAACTTTTTTTTATAAATGTTTTTAAATATATATTTTATCTTTATTTATTTTAACTTTACTGTCGGGTGCACTGGGGAAATATTGGGGGTCTAAACAGACCACTGATATTTTCCTTTTAAAATAGAAAAAGAGAATGAGGACACAAAGCCTTCAATCTCTTATTCTGCAGCCCCTGTTATAAATTAACAGGGATCATCTACAGGTGAAACTCAAATAATTAGAATATCGTGCAAAAGTAATTGCCGTAATTGCTGCAAAAGGGGCCCAAACCAAGTACTGAGTACATATGCATGCTTGTACTTTTCAGAGGTCCGATATTGTTCTATGTACAATCCTTGTTTTATTGATTGCATGTAATCTACTTTTTTGAGGTTGTGGATTTGGGGTTCTTGGGGTTTATGAGCTGTAAGCCATAATCATCACAATTATGACAAATCACGGCTTGAATTATCTTGCTTTGCATGTAATGAGTCTATCTCATATATTAGTTTCACCTTTTAAGTTGCATTAGTGAAATAAATGAACTTTGCCCGATATTCTAATTATTCGAGTTTCACCTGTATACTGAGCGTTCCTGTTCGTTCATACATTGTGGATGTAGTATGAGTTACTATGTACATAATTATGAATGAACAGGAGGTGATGTAGATCACTTCCTATTCATTCATAACTGGTGTTATACTATGTCCAGTTGTTTACAAACAGTCATTGATCACTGATCGCTGACTTTGTACCCGCTCTCTATCCTGACTCGCTGTCACAGCTGTGCCGGCAGTTCAGGGAGGAGAGCTAGTCTAATTTGACAGCTGACTCCTCCCCCTCACCACCAGCTCGGTCTCCAGTGACAGCTGTCTCCACCCACACCACTCCCCTGAATTTTGCAGGAGGCTGGGCAAGGTGGTACAAGAGGGGAGCTCAGTCTCCCACAACGCAGTCATAGCACTCTTCTCCCCTTCCCGCTCCTGACAGTTTCTCTCCTCCCCACTGGATGCTTTGCTGTGTCAGGACACAGAGCAGCGCCCAGTGGGGAGGAGAGAAACTATGGATGCACCACAAAGCGCATGTATAGTTTTGCCAAAAGTGCAATTTTTGGCCAATATGTTTCAGCAGCCAAAATTTCAGTGCATCCCTAGTTATTACATGTATTAACCCAACCGGTTGCATCTATGGTACACATAAGCACCTGTATTCTTGCGCAACAATTTGGAAGAAATGGGAACAGATGGGACAAAGTCCAACAGATTTCCTCCCACCACTAACAATTGGGGATGCCCCTCATCACGAGAAGGACTGGAACCAAGTTCCACGAGCAGCAAAACAATTTTATTTTTTATGCCTAAAATGTAGAGTTTTCTATTGAGCTTTTCCCCTCTTTTGCTGGACTAAAAGGGTTCCTCTTCTCCTTCGGAGACATTGAGTCAAGTTTGAGGCTATTCACTTTATACAGTCCCAGAAAGAGGGATTTTAACCATGCACTAATATAGTGTGTGTGGCATAATGCGAGTGGAGCTGCGTATGTTTAGGCTCTGTCTGCCCCTGATATCTTCAATAAAGAAGGGAAAATGCAAGAGGGGTTTCTTACAGTGATACTCCACAAACCAACATTTAAGCGAAAGTGTCCTTCACATTTGTATTGGATGGAGGCCCATTCTGCATATTTGGTATATACATATCTGCTAGCCCGTCAAACCTTTAGAGCAGGGCTACAGGCATGAGTTCCAGTCATTGGAGGACAGAATAATCTATGTGGAGAGATCCAGGATTCTGAGACATGCCCCTGGACCAGACACCTACAGTCTGGCAAAAGGACATCACCAGAATGGCCGGTGCAGGGCAAGACCTGTAAGGGAGAATAATTGCTACCAGCCTCTTATCCACATGGTCTTTACACATTGGAATGTCTACAGGGAGAGTCAATCTTGTTAAGAGAGGAAATGGCTAGGTCCATAATAAGGATTGAGATGGTATCCTTAAAGTGTAGATTTCATGGCTTATGTTCTAACAGAGGGTTAAGGATCCAGAAGCAGTGACTGTTAGGAGAGTAGGGTCAGTGTATCCCTAGTCTTTCTATGGGAACAGCCACATTTTCCTGTCCCGTGGATAGAGAAGTTGCATTCTTTACAAAGGAGTGCTCAACAGAGTTTTCTAAAAGGTAAGAACTATTTAAGAATTATTCTTAGGTATGCAGTATGACTAGGAAAACAAACGTAGTTGGATTTTCCCATATTTAACAGCAAAAATGGAAATACAGTAGAGTTGTGTCTGCAGATTGATACTCCTCTTGTATAAACTCCTCAAACAGGGACATGGTATAGTCCTATTCATCCTCAGCTGACTGTGCAGAAGCAGCTGCAGCCCCAAAGACATCAGAGATTGACTCTGGAGGAGAGGGTGTGGAAATACGCTTGTGGCCCTTGCGTTCTGAGTCAGTTAATATGGGTAGAATTTTTCCCATAAACTTAGCCACAGCACCATAGAATTCCTCTCTAGATAAGACAGATGGGTGGGTCACTCCTGAAGGAGTTAAAAGGGAGACTGAGGAGTTTTGTGACCAAGAGGGGGTACAGTGCTTTGGGCTATCGGAACCAGGCCCTTTAGAAAGTACAGGTCAAGAAATTCTGGCACGGTTACTGGATCGTACGCTGGCAAGGCCTGCAGGACCACGGCTGGAGCAGGAAGAGTTAATGCCATCGGTAACCTTGTCACTAAAAAGGCAGCAGGAAGCCCAAGGTAAATGATCAGAGGATCATGAAGGTTGTACACAGCCAGAAGAGAAGGAAGGACAGCAGAGAGGTCCACACCGTCCCTGGAAAATGATACACATATATGCAGTAATACAAATAGGATAAGACTAGAGGAGCAGAAGCCGTAGAGCCCAAGGGTCTACGTAGATTCAGTGGCGTCATGGCGAAGTTAAAATATGGCACAGCTCTCCTCACTGCCAGCCCTGCAACCAAAAATTTTGCAGCTGTAGCCAAGTATTCACCCCTTAGAGGAAGAACCAGCGCAAGTAAAGCACCAACAGGCTCCCTGCTCAAAAAGGGCCAACAGCAGTTCAGAGAGATCCTGCAGTTCCCACACAAACACACTGGGGGGATATAAAGGCAGGATACAAGGAACATGCCCCATCCACATTGCCCACCAGGAGGGTAAAGACTTACTCCCACTAAGGAGTCTTCAGCAATTCGGTTTCGCCGGATGGGGTGCAGAACACAATACAGGCTGTCCCTGCTTTTTTTTCCTCACAATGGAGTTCGGGAATGGTATTCCTGGCAATGCCAGGGATCAGCTGACCTAGAATGCTGTGAAATGAGCCTCTTCTGGCTCTGCAGGAGAGATACAATTATTTTCTAGTTTATATCTCACCACCTTGCATCTTTACAGTATTGCTAAACACGATGTCAGGTGGACCCGTTTTTTTTTTTCTTCACAGAACCTCCTAGCTATACATTTTGACAGTTGAGAACTGCCAGCAGTGTTGGGAGGAGTAGTAGCAGCAGTAGGGTTTACTACATATGCCGGGTTTTTTTTGGTCGTGTGTAATATGCCCATAACTAGGTAATGGATAAGGTGAAGTTGTGCAGACTTCAATTCAAATCACGTGCAAGCAAAAAATTTGTTAAAATTTTTTTGGAAAGTGAATTTTCACTTTTGTTACATCTCACTCTTTAAGATAAGAGAAAAATCACTTTCAAAGTAAACATGCTATACTCCCTTACTAAAGTAACCACAGTAGGGAATTTATCAAAACTGGAGCGGCTGTGCACAGCAACCAATCAGTTTCTTTCCTCAGTTTGTTGGAGGTAAGATTTGAAAATGAAAGAGAAGCTGATTGGTTGCCATGTACAACTGCTTCAGTTTCAATAAATTATCATCTATGTTATTTTACAATACATTAAACCACTATACAGACACAGGGCCACCTATGGCAGCATAATGAATAAATAAATGAGAACAAAAATCCTACATGATATAGGTTTTGCAAGTAAAAGAAAGTCTTCCTTTTAGCTCATGTAAACATAACCTCCCAGAAGACTGTATATACAGGCATCAAGGTCCACAGAGCCCGACAACTAGTACTTACATTCTGTGCGTGACAATCAGTAGCAGAGTGAAACCTTATCACTTCAATGGGGAACCGAGATGACTATCTACAGCTGTTTGACCTTGGACTCATGTCCAGATTTGTCCACCTGGCCCCAACCCCTTAATCCAACAGAATTAGACCATTTCTATACCGCAAACCACTTTTTTTTTTTTTTTTTACAGAGGAGGAATGACGGGGGGGGAAGACAAAAGGTACATGAAATTCCAGCTGGCCATCAAATCATATTCTCACTTTCCATAAACATGAACAAATCATCAGTAATTCAGTGTTTAGTACAGCAAATATATAACAACCAAGAGGATTACACTCTAAGAACATGAAAATTAAATCCACATGCTAAAACTATACAAAAAAGCCAATGTTATGGTTTTATTTTTAGCAATGCAAATTACAGGTTATCACAATGCCAATTACAAACATTTTCATTATGGATGGATTAATACAAACAACTGGGCACTGGAATATGCATAGAATGGTATGAAATGTACCCTTTGCACAAAGAGAACACCGAGATATGTCTGGATAAAATTAGGACACAACTTTTTTTTTATTATTTTTTTTACAAATGTCATATTTCCATTTAGTGTGGTTAGGAAGTGAAAATGCATTTGGCTCAAAGATTATGAAAATATCAACAGGAGAGATTCATATCTCCATATGACGTGTAGAAAAAAAACCCATCATAAATGTTTTTTTTTTCTGTTTACACCAACATACACAGTCCTATGTGAGAATTATTGTTTTGAAGTTTAACACCATTTAATTTTTCTTTGTAAAAAAGAAAAAAAAAAAAAAAGAAGTACTGGCAATAACTTTTAAACCAACAATGAATTTGTGCACCAACAATTTAATTTTTAAATAGCTATGTGTTTATATATAGTTTTACCTTAAAGTATACTTTCTTAAAATTCTACATTAGGTTTTTTGCCATTTATAAAAAACACACTTTGATATAGTCAAAGTTTATTTGTATAGGATGTGCATCTATAGCAAGTATACTTGTTGGGTGACAAGTACGCAAGTCCACAAAAATAATAAAACTTTAGTTGCAAAAATTCCGCCTTCTGAACACCAAATTTGAGGCATCATCTCAACACGTGCATGAGCTAGAGCTTGGTTTCCTCACAACTGAAATAATAAAAGTATAAGCTGCATCACTAAGAAAGGGCTTCCACTACAGTAGGCAAATGTGGGGTAGAAGAAACTACATTTGACATTCCAATGAACAATTTAAATGATATAATTAGAAAGCTAAAACTAGATGTCCACAGACCTTTATAATATTATGCAGATAAGACGGGTTCGCCCTAAAAAAAAACCCTACTATACATCAGTTGGTCCAATTAATTTTGTTGATAAAGAACAGCACAAGCCTTAAAGCTGAATTCTCGAGTTCCCTTCAGCCTTGCACATTGTACAGGCTCTTCTCCTGGACTAAAATTGCTTACTCCGATTTCCCTGCACACTGTGAGCTTCTCACAATGTGTGTTAGAAGCTGCAGCAAGACCGATAACAGCTCTTTTCCTGGCTGGAGGACATCAGGCATCATCTAGCCTTACTGTCCCTGGCCCATCCCATTTATTCATTGGATTTCAGTTTTTCCAAAGGTGGTGGCTCAGCACCACATGTGCTTGTTACATAGGGCAGTCTGCTAAGAAATGCATTCTTCCTAGGACTGTCTACTCTTCCAGGCTGACAACCACCCATCAGGGTTTTCATATTTGCATAACCCTACCCTGATACAAGCTGTGGGATGAGGAGGTCTCTTGAGGGAAGTACTGAGGAAGTGCGCTGTAATGTTTTCATGAATTTATGTAAAGCACCCTCCTGACCACTGCCACTAGCAATGATATGGCTGTATCGAAAAGGTTTCATTTTATTAAAATATTAGCATGTTGATGGGGGGGGAGGGGTGTCAGCTAAAATATAAGCAAAATTAAAATTAAAAAAAAAAAGTTACTCAAATCACTTGCAAGAATATTGAATTTAGTCTTTGTTTAGACTGTAGTGACATATTGGTAAATTCACTTCAAGCAAAGCTAGTAACGCTAGCACCAAAACCAACAAAGTATGCTTACTGCATTTTCGGCAGCACAGCGCAAGTTGATTAGATGCAGGCCATGGTGCTAAATCACAGAGCATTACTGTGAATTGCATTAATGCACATGCACCACAGTGCAAATCAGGCCTTTATGCAAGAATGAAGACAGCCGCTTGCAGTGCTCCAAGAACATTACACAGGTGGACTTAAAGTGACACTAAACTCAAGCATTCCCTATGGTCCATGTGTGTGTTGTAAAGTAGCCACCATTCCAAGCTCACTCCCATGATGGACTATAATTTCAATACAACTTAGTAAACTAAACATGAGATTGTAGTCCATCCAGGAGCAGTGGCTACTTTAAAACAGGGACCATGGGGAACTAAAGTAGCACTAGCCACCGTCCAGAAACGAAGGACAGTGTCAGCGTGTATTCAGAGATGATTTGGGGACCTACAGCCGAGTGATACACAAAACGTACATTTTTGTTAATAGGGTATTTAAATGCATTTTTGAAATTTAACTCCCGAGTTTAGTGTCATTTTAAGACTGCATCTTAGCACTTTGTCCATGCCTTGTTCAAATTACATTTATATGAAATGCTTGAAATGTGACAAACATAAATGTAAAAAAAAAACACAAAACCCTCATACACTTGAAATGGTACTCATCAGAATACCTTAAAAAGTCACTGCTGCTAATTAGTCTCCATATTCATGGTTTGGCTATGAAAATAAGTTTCATTCAGTCTTACAGGATATTTCTAACAAATAAACCAATTGTAAAAAAGGCTGAAGTACACATTTGAGAACAGTTATCATTTTGCTTGTAAAAGGTTCGGTGAAGTGCTCCTTTACACCATATATTGTAGTGTACAGAGTAATACAGACTAAATCATAATCTGTCATTTTGAATTTGTTTTTAAATTAAAAAAACACAACATGAAAAATGGCACCATTGAAAAACATATCCAATGTCATACACTACAATATAATTTATAATAAGTTATATTGATTGTGCAGATTTATAAAACAAAATGTAAGATAAAAAGGTTATAAAAATTGTAAACACATCTGGTAGTAAAACGTAACTCTGCAAAAAAAGCAAGCACAAAGCAAAAAAAAATAAAAAATTCAGAAAGTAGCAATGAACATGAGAACATTTTAAAAAGGGATAATATTTAAGGGTCATCTACACCGATGAGCGCAAAATGTGGATGGAATGTTTACTTTAATTTAACTATTCCCAGCATCCATCCTATGTCACTGTCTAGATACATTTCACCAACAAAGATCTAAATCAAAGAGGCACTTAAAAGATCCCTATAATAATACGGTTTTATTCATCTATGGCACCAAATATTCACTACTACTTCTCACTTGACCAACCTAACACACTGGCTTTATCTTTTTTTAATGTTACTTGCTACAAGTTTTTACCACACAATCCACTTTGCAATAATACAACTCCAAGAAATCGAAACAAAAATGGGATTCCGTCTTTTTTTTTGTTAGACTGGTCGATCAGACAAATTTTAGAAAACAATTGTAGATCAGTTGCAAAAAAAACAAAACTAAAATCTCTAAAAGGAGTAAATGCATATATGAAATATTCTATGTGCAGAAATCTGCAGTTGTCAAGGTTTAAAATGTAAACAAAGCAGCTACTGTGGGTGTTGGAAAATCCGGAACAGACCAATTTAAGGAAAAAGCGGAGAAACTGAAATAAAAAATTACCAAGCAAAGAATAAATATGGCTGTGCACGTCTAGGTTAAAACGCAAATACAGTAGAAGGACGGTACACAAGCTACAAATTAACTGTGCAGTTCTCAGGTTCTACTGCACAAATCTCCATACAGCTAAAAATTCATTTTAAAAACAGGAGATTGATGAAGCATATGGTGATAGTACAGCTATATTGTAAATCAAAGTAAAAGACTGTGCATAGATGAATGTAAAAAATTTAAAAGGTCTATTAATCTTTCACTACTGCCCCAACTTGGTGCATAAATATCCCAAGCAATACCTTGCAGGGTTCAGAGACTCCCTTTTCAATGTTTTAGCAGAATCGGCTTTATTTAATAACTTAAGGTCAAGTGAATGAGTAATAATGCACACAAGTACCTGCAATGCACTTTAAACCCTAAGAAGCTTCAAATATTGGCAGTCTTCATTTAAAAAAAGGTATCAGTTGTATAAAATGTATAACCT
>NW_017307472.1:294350-312212 GCF_000935625.1 Nanorana parkeri | reverse complement strand
GGTAAATACAAAGAAAGCTAAATGGCATTTTACATTGGTGTGCCTAAGAGTTCTGTATTTTGGAAGCGTACATGATGCACTGACGGCAGTGAGATATTTGGGATTTTACTAGGGGCCACATAATATGCACAGTCAAGAATGTGCACTACATTAGATACTGTATAGGTACAGACACATTTATTGTATGGTTCCCATTCACCACAACAAAATGAAGAGGGCAATTTAGGTAGCAGTCTTGGTTAACATACTGCATGGTCAACACACGCAGCAGTAAAAAAATGTGTACATATTCATAATATTTAGCTCATTTCTTTAGGTAGTCTTTAGCCAAAATATTAAAACTGCATAACATTAACATGTAATGCTACCCATGATGTATGCACTTTTCACAGACCAAAGAGGCAAGTCTGCACAACAAGAGGGAATCCATGGAACTGGAACGGTGGGTATTGTGCATTACAATTGCCTATGCAACTTCTAGGACCTGTGTTCTGAAAGGACATAGATCCTAACCCCCCCCCATTATGAAATTCAGGCAACACAAAAGCAGACAGAAGAAGAGTGCAGATAAAACATTACTGTTGTTCCACCACCTGTATGATTGGGTGGAGATGTCCAGAAAAAAGTAAATCTGTACTGACTGATGAACAGGAGCTGCCACTGCTCTCCTAAGAACAAGTTTCCTGGTCGTCTCTGGTTTCAATATTTTCACTGATCTGGCACAACCATGCAGATTAGAAGGGCAGAATCCCGGATTTGAATATCTGTTCAGGTTCAGAGGCTCTGAAAGCATTGGAGCTGTCAGATCAGCATGACAGCCAACTAGCATTTTCAGAGATCAGCAAAGGCAACAGCCATATTCCACAACAGGTTTCTGTTAATTGTGATGCATGTTGAAACCTTTCATGAAGTCTTGTTGAATTGTTGACTTCTTTAGAAGAGGATATCTAATGATACTCCTTGTTGTAAAAAGGCTAAGGATTAGCAACCTGCAACATCTCAGAGTGGGACCATTACAAATGAAGGCAAAAAACACAGCTCTTTTTTTCTTTCAAATATTTTTTATAACTTTGATATATGACTGATTGCTGCCTGATGAAATCTGCTAAACGCATCCTATGTCATAAGGCTGTGTTGCCAGATTTAACAAGCTATTAAAATCAAAAAGGAAACCTGGCATTTAGGCCCCATTCACACAGCGATTTTTGCAGTGATATCGCTCTATGTAGCTTCTCCAATCCATTTCAATGGAGCTGTTCACATCTCGTCGCTCAATATCGCTTGTAGCTCGTCGCTGGTAGCTTGTCGCTCCTACATGACCCTTTTTTCGAGCGATATTGCTCCTGATTGCATACAGCCCAATAGGAAAAAGTTGCGACACGTCGCGCAATATCGCGCGATTTTCATGTCGCTCAGTGTGAATGGGGCCCAAAGTGACACTAAACTCAGACGTTAAATCTTATTCATTAACCTTACCCATCAACAACACTGTATCTTATTTGTGTATCACTCAGCTGTAGATCCTCAAATCATCTCTGAATTGGTGCTGGCACTGTCCTTTCTGGAGGGTGGCTACTTTTGTTCCCCATGGTCCCTGTGTGTGTTGTAAAGTAGCCACCACTCCAAGCTCACTCCCATGATGGACTACAATCTCAGTACGAATTAATAATCTAAACGCGAGATTGTAGTCCAATAGGGGAGCGAGATTGGAGCGGTGACTGCTTTACTACACACACAGGGACCATGGGGAACAAAAGTAGCCCCCTCCAGAAGGAAGGACAGTGTCGGCACCAATTCAGAGATGATTTGAGGATCTACAGCTGAGTGATACACAAATAAGAGACATTTCGGTTAATAGATTTAGGTACTTCAATGATGTTAGCTCAGCAACAAAAGTACATTTAAGAAAATAAACTGTAAACACGTACATTGCAAAGCAGATAAAGAGCACAACACTTATGAATGTTTCAAGGCCATTTTGGCAATAATTAAAAGGTTGTACATAAGAAACAAGGACTTTTGCTAACAAGTAGTAAAATTGTAAATGAGTTCATAAAGTTTATAAGGGTGTCATCTGCCAGACTTGTTACTAATTCTAATAGTCAAATTGAATTATAGGTGGCTTTAGTTACAAAGCTTTTTATCTTCCAAACAATTTGATCTAGACAATAAAGCTAGGCAAACGAAGAATGGCCATAAACAGTCCAATGCACACAAGCAATGCCAACAACTCACGCATCACTCTATATGATGGGAGCATTTTTGGAGGAATATAATGAACACCTCCAACAAGATGGAAAACCTCTATAAAACCACTGCAGTTATATCATCACTAAGAATCCATTTGCATACAGGTTGACATCTCACTGTCCATTCTCAGATATCTGTTCATCTATAGACAGACATTCACAATGACACTAGAAAAATCTGTCTGACTGTGCAATTAAACGGTCCCAAAATGGATCTCCAACTAGGAACTAGTATACATTATGTAGAAAGCCAAAATTAGTTGTCTAATAAATATATGAATTAGTGTTAGCTATTGTAGCATAACAGTTTGTGACCAATGACTGCATTTAATACAGAATGTGGATGTACGCATGGTTGGGTGCAGTGGGGAAGGGTCCAACCTCTTGTAAAGTCTTTACGAATGCCCTGCAGAGAGGTAAAGCTGTTCATACTCTGCTTAAATTTCATCCGAGTCCTGATGGATCGGCCACATTTCAAGCTGTGGGTGGCCCAGCCAGTACCACCCAACTTGACATATGTTGATTATTCAAATCGACTAAAGGTCCCTTTCACAGGGGCTGATAATGCACTGATCCCCTCCTGATCGGAGCGGTACGATTGGATGTCACTGCAGGGACACCCTTGTCTGTCTAGTTTTTTTCCGCCATCTTGTAATCTACTGAAAAAAACAGGTGGACCCGATCGGACCACCCATGTAAAAAAGGGGCCTAAAGGATCTAGGTGGACAGTTTTCAAACAGAGACTGCAGCTGTTTGGGCATGGTCAGAATCGGTTAGATTTATTTTCCAGTCAGCTAGCTGAACGAAAGAAAGCTAACCGATTCCTCCAGAAATCTAAGCGTATGGCCAGTTTTAGAAAAACAGATCTCCTCAGATTTGTACGATGACTAAAGGCCAAGTTCAGCTTTTAAGCTCAGCAGCTATATTCATTAACTCAACTCCAGTCCCATTCTTTTGCTGTGGAAATTCCACCAGAGAACATAAAAATGCTGTGTTATCTCTGTGGAATATCCATACAAATATTTGGAATGTTTTGCAGTCTTTATTTACACTGCTACCTGCCTATTGTGGTTGTGCTGTGGGTGAAGACTCCCAATGACAGGATCCTGTACAACAGTAAAGGCCTATTAGAAGTTCAAACTTGTTCCCACACCACCACAAGCAGAACAAACCTATTTGCTGGAGTCAATAGCAATTAAAACAAAGACCGTGTGAAATATGTTAAATATAGCTTTGAATTAATAATTCTTTATAACAGGGTTTCCATAGTAAAACACCTTTCTCCCCCTTCAAACAATTGTGCGGCAACAAGACACCAACCCTGAGCCACAGAGAGAGTCCAACATTATGGCTCATGCTGCTTGGTGGACCAAAGTCTGTCACAGTGCGACACCATAAACTGCCGTTCTGTTACAATGGCAGTAATAGGTTTGCCTGTAGAGATGCAGGCGAGTACATTTATACATTTTGTAAACCCCCCTTGACAGTCTTAAAGAGTCTGATATGGAGCAAATGTGACATGTACAAAAAAAAAGTTAACATTTTTAAACCAAGTCAGGCATATGGTACATTTTGGAAATTAAATTGAGGTTCTATAAATGATTTAAGTATTTACACTCATTTACAAAATCGCAAACCTTAAGGTTTGTTACTTCTTTAAACAAAAACATTACGCACTTATTCTCATTTCCCAGTTTTGTAGTACTCTGCCTGCTAGAATCATAAGCTTTGAGGGCAGCAGAGGCACTTACTGGTTATAACAAAGAAAAAGTGAAGGCACAATACCATCACATAGCAATCTTACATGATTTAAGCAGCAAAACACGCATCGAAAACCACAACAACGTTTACCTGCGACAACACTGCTCACAAAAACACAATGCTTTACTTAGGAGGGTCAGCACAGAAACGCTAAGTGGAACTAGTGGCATCCACAAATATGTACATGACATTTCCCATACCAGGACAGAATGCAAGATGTTGCACATCCTAGTTGTAGTTTCCTTATAGCAGAGTACAACCACTTTGCAGCCAGGTTCCTTTAGAAAGAGTTCTGCAATGGTGATACCAACAAAATGTCTGCAGGAGAATAACTTCCTCCAAAAAGGTGAAAAAGTATAGGTAAAATATAACTGGTTGTGATTAACACTTACACTTTTTACATACACACTTGTGAATGTACCTAGCATCTTTCCATATAAACAAGTATGACATTTTAGGTCTACTGGCCCTTAAAAGTAAGCCGGTCACAAACCAGGGCCATTGAAATGGAGCAGTTAGTGACCTTCTATGTAGTAGCCACCCTCCAGAAGGAAGGACAGTGTCAGTATGAATTCAGAGATGATTTGAGGAGCTACAGCTGAGTGATACACAAATAAGATACAGATTTGGTCATAGTTAAGGTACTTGAATGATTTAACTCCCAAGTTTAGTGTCACTTTAATGTAAATAGTATAATTTGTGAAAGTTAGTGAAAGACAGCTGAAATTATAGGTCTTCTCCACCCTAGAGACTCTATATCATCTACACCCTGACCTCCCAATTCTGCTTATTGTTCAGCAGGCTGCCCATCAGATAGAAGGATCAATAGGCTCAATTTGTATGAGGCTGAAGCCAGGGGCAGGTTTTTATAAGACAAGACATCATTTGTTTATATCCGTGGATCATTCTCTCATCGTATGCTCCAAATGAATCGGTGAGGCTTGTGCCAGCTTTACTTTAAAAAAAGGTATACCTGCTATAAAATTGTAAACATTTTTTGTTCTATTACTAGATTGTAAATAGAAAAATGGATAAAAGCTTACCAAAAAAAAAAAAAAGCTAGCCAACATATTCACTTAGATCAGGGTTTGTTTTGTTATTAGATCTTACTGGCAGGCATGCAGCATATAGTCCCACAATTTTGAGTGCTAGCGTCTCAGTACCAGATTAAGCAGCCTACATTACAGATCTGGCAGACCTGGACATTCTGTAATTGTATGTACAGGTCATTTTGCTTCTACCTGTGAAGCGTTTCTCATGCAATGTTTCCCATCTTGTGCAATCACTTAACACCAAAACTTTCAGATCATTTAGCCCGAGATATGAAAACAATACTAAATGTATTGAGCCCAGTGATGGAAAGTGTTTTGCTGCCCACAAAGGCCATTTTGGTTCTTTTGTTTTCTTTTTCTCATTACAAAGAATCTGGTTAAAATGGGCAACAGCAGCTCATTCAGGCACTTTTAATATTGAGGTCCCATTAGATGTCATAGGGGCACAAAGCATCTACCCCAATTGCAAGAAAATAGATACTGATACACAACCATTTCTCCACACAAGAGCTGAACATTGGTACCAATCAAAATGAAACGACATTTTCTTACATAAAATCTGAAGTTAGTTTTTGAAAAGATCAAATCTCCAGCCAATTCATTTTACTATTACACAGAGAGCAAAGTATCCTATTCAACCATGACAAATCATTTTGCCAGAATATGGTTATATGGCAGAGCATGACACTTGTTTTCGGTTTAATTTCCACCACTGTGTATCCGAAAAGCTTTTATTAATAATGGTTATCGTTCAATACTGCCCATGGTTTATCTGAAAGTCACATTTCTTTTTAAGGAATTAGATATGGCAAAAAAAAAAAAAATGCAACAGGGGGAAAAAAACAAAACAAAAATAAATATTTAGGTGTGCTGAAAGCAAAGGCCAACTAACCTCACTGCAAAACACAGCTTCACTATTGTACAACTCACTTCTAATATAGCAAATATGTTTTATTTAAAATAAAACATTTGAACAAGAAAATATATTGCTTTTTGCATTGTCTGTGCTGGCTGGAGCATATAGATCAGTTCTATAGATCACTTGGCATGCAACTGTATGGAAATGATGCTGATGATACCCCAAGATATTAGCACAACAGTATAAAAGGCCCTATTCACACTCGTGCATTGCAGTAATCGCTCTATGTGTGGTGCTATTCATTGTGAATGGCAAGCCATCTCCCTGTACAGCACACATTCCATGCATTGTGTTGTGTGTTTATTGATCCAGTGAGAAGCATTGGCAGAACATTCATAATGAATCGGACGCCTTAAGGAAATACCCCAGAATTTTGTGTTATTAACCCTTGCAGTGCAGCTACCCCCCGCACTACAAGGGTTAACTGCTCCTTTTTTTTTTTTCTAGGTTAAAAAATCAAAGTTATACTGACCCAAACCGGCTTGTTTTTAGAGTGGACCTTCCAGCGTCTCTCCCCCTCCTCTGCAGTGGTCCAAGGTCCTGTAAATCACCACATCTATACACTGTGCATAGAAGTTAGGACGCTAAAGGAAGATTCCAGGAGGAGACAGGCTGGAGGGAGCGCTGTGACAGCTGGCCAGATCAGCGCTTTGAACGAGTATAACTTATTTTTGAACCTAGACAAAAACGAGCACTTACCCCCACTACAAGGGTTAATAAGTTTTCTTGGAGTTCTTTAACACGAGATGCAACATAAATGGTAACCTGTATTAATGTGCCCAAGAGAAAGCAAAAAGGATGAATGGGCCCCCAGGAGGTAAAAGTAGGATGTAATTTTATATTTATCATGCCACAGCTTTTTTTGTGCCTGTGGTAAATTTCAAATAGGTTTACTACTTGCACCAAATATTAGGGAACGTTTAGGAGATTCCACAAAAGGTTCATAGTAAACACTGAATGGAAGCCAAACAGGCACAGGCTGGCCAAGGACAGTTAAAAAGTGTTCACCCAACCAGGCAAAGGTTCAACAAACCTGCACCACCCATTTGGTTTGCTTCATGTAGAAAACAAAATCACAAAATGACTGGCAAATCTGGAGCAGCCAGCGAGATGGAAAGTCTCAGAAGACTATGGCTGGCACAAGAGGTCAACAATGTAAGCGTCTGCTTACAGACTAGATGGTACTGGAGTGCCCAAGGCATCTGTCAACATCACTAGCACATGATCTGAACAATTGCATGGAAAGAGTGCTCAGTTCTCACATAGTAATCATTTTCAGTTTAAAGCATTTATACTGCTGAATGAAAATCAGTTTGCCTATAGCCAGCCATGCTTTAAGCTTTCCTCCAGGTTTATTATAAACTATAGTGACACTTTCATAAAATTAATAAGAGCTCAATTTCCAGTGGGAGTAGTGTTTCATTTCCCAAGCAATAAGGGGAGGGGGCTTATTGTGGGAACTTAAAATCTGTTCTCCACCCAAATTCGTTCCTATTTAAGTGCTTTTTGAAGGAATTAAAAACAAAAAGCTGATTGTGCTAGGATAACTAATCCAAATAAACAATACAAAAATAAAAACTGCAACAATGTAGTATGGCACAACATATATTGTACCTGCCTGTTAAATGAGCAAGGCGCTCCCCAATGCATATTGTTAAAGCTGAACTCCAAATATAAAAAGGGTTTTTGTTAATTGCGGTGTGGAAAAACATAAAATGACCTCTAATCTTTTTTTTCTTCCTTATGTCAAGGTCACTGCTGTGTACTGTAAAAATTGATCATTCATACCGGAAAGTACAGCAAGTGCTGTGGTCATGAGAGCTGCAGCTCTAACACGCAGATGTTGTTGTTTACAAGGCATTCTGTGAACAAACAAGGGGAGAGTGGTCTGTGAATGGCGACAAAGGAAGTGGGGCTACAGACATTACTTCTTTGTATGAGAGCTGCAGAAGTATAGTGCTGGATGTACACCAGCATGAATGAAATGAATTTGTACAGTACACAGCAGTGATCTGGATGCGAGATAAAACAGCATTAAAAAAAAGGTAACTTTCTCCAACACCAAAAGTCATAAAAGTATCTGTGCTTGGAGGTTTGCTTTTAAAGCTGTATAGATTTTGCTACACAACTCTTTGTAATGGTTATTATTAGACCATTTGCATGATCTATATCCTTAATTTTAAACAGTCACTTTGCAGCGCAAAAGTGTCTTAAAAATAATAAATTATAACTTGAAGACAACGTTTACATTTGTAGTATTTGTCTTCGTGCACAAGATTGCTTAAACCTGCAAATTTTGGGTGGAAAACACAACTATGCATGAACATACATAATAAAGTGCAGCCCTTATGAGCTTTAGAACACTAAGGCTACATTTCAGGTTCAAATCTGAAAAGTAGCCCAATAAGAGCTGAACATGATGGTCCAAAGTGCAGTGCTATACCACGGACCCAGAGAAAGTGGCTCCATGTTTATGCTCTACATGACCTTATGTATTGGAGTTCCTGAACTTTTTAGGCTTTCACACAATAGCCTGCAATGTAATAATTCCTGATGAACAAAGCCAGTAACCCCCTCCAGTGACACAAACAGCCACTGAAATGGATCCCATAAAAAGAGTTTTTTTTACGCAACCTGCACAAGAAGCAAAAATGAAAGATACTGAAATGCAAGGGAAATAAAAAAAAATGATGTTCAACACTTGACTCAGACTGCAGTGAATACTAGTTTTCCTTCAAAATCTGGCATTAACAAGGCTTAAGTGTACTGAAAATTTGTCAAAAACAAAGCTCCTATTGAACATCAAATAAGTGGTGGAGTGAACTATTAGTATAATATTAATTCATATCCCGGAGGAGTCATCTGTAAACAGCAATCACTACAAGGCTATTACCACCCATCATTCCAGGAAGGAGCCAAGCGTGTGATGTATAGATAGAAACCATTTGGTGGCTGTGGCCACTGGCCAGCCGCTGATGTCTTCTGATGTAATATGTATATATAGATATATATATATATATGTCTATGATCATATATAACACCTGGACAAAAAGAAACAGGGAAAACAGATCTCTTATAAACTCTTATACAGTTTTATTTGCATCTTCCTCTTGGAGCTGCAAAAAGAATGGCAATGCTAGTTCTCTGTCCCACTGTTTGACGTAAAAAAAAGTGGATTAAGCAGTGAGCATTCCATTAAAGACTATCCATCCAGCACGTGCATGGATCCAATCCAGGTCATCTTCAAAAGGACCGAACCAGTGCTGCATCTGTAGGTTTTTACAAACTTCACAGTATGAACTTTCCCAAAATTCTGAGGAAAACAAATTTTAAAGCTGACCAGTTTATTTTTTTTCTGGATTGAAATTAACAGCTTTGTCCTTCCGTGGTCTGTGACATCAGAAATGATTGCACAACTTCTTCTGTTGACAGGGGGCAAGTATTTACATCCTCCAGGGCATCGGTGACTGAAAACTGGCGATCCCGTAATCTGTTCCAGTTTGCCAATATATTGTGATACTCAAATACCTTCTCAAAATTGCCAACAGAATTATAAAGTTTAATTAAGCCCCTGTAATCATACTCCAGTCCACTGTAACCTTCTCCAAATAACTTCTTTCCTGCAAATATAAAAATAAGAGGGGAGTTTCAAAGACAACTTCAACCAAATCAGCAATAGAAGTAGACCAGCTGTAAACTTTTGAAAAATTGACAGAAGCTCATGACACACAAATATCTCACTAACCCAATGTGCATAAGCAATGAATCTGGGTTAAGAGTAGGGATGCATCGATATAAATATTTCTGTATCAAGTACTGATATTTTGTTTTCAGGAATACAGGAAGTCCCATTAAGGAAGCCGGACAATGACTCGCCGCTCATTACACGCCGCCCGGCCGGGAAGCCGGCTCCATGCCGCCTGGTGATCAGGGAGCATAGAGCCGGGAAACCCCCGGCCAATCAGGAAGCATGTAATGACTTGCCGCCCGGGTCCTGATACTGGAAGTTCGGGTATCAGGATAGGCATAAGGAGCATTTGCTTGGCATCGGCACAAATACTAGTATCTGTATACCGCTAGGTAAGAGTGTCATACTGAAAGTAAAAGATGCTCTGATGTTGAGACAATTAAATGGGACATGTGAGGGGAGTCTGTCTATTTGACAGATTAAAGCCGATATTGCAAGGAAGGGGGTTTTCGCCTATCCAAGACCTGCTGGCTTCCTTCAGCTGTGCAGCAGCAAGAGACGCAAATATGAAGCCTGGACATACCGTTTAAAACACAACGTTTTTTTTCATAGGGTGAAACATTATGGCTGCAGTGGTTAGAGAAAAAAAAAAAAAGGAAAAAAAGAAAACCCCCAAAATTTTAGTCCAAGTCTCAATTAACTGAAACACCATCACAAACTGCAGAATAATATTCTTAGGGACAGTTCCCCATGCTATAACAGTTTTCTGCACTGCATCTGTTAACCAAACATGTATTCTCTTACTTCCGAGACCACATTGCCTCACTCTCTCAGACTAAAAATTGGGAACCAATTAGCATGGGTCCTAATATATATTAGGGTCCTAATAACACAAATATGAAAAGGGGACTTATTTAAACAGTGCATGAAATATGCTTATATGGGCTTAAAAACAACAGAAATAATTTAAGTAGGCAAATTAGAGGAATAGAAAAGGTTACCAGTGCAGACTAAATCTAAAATTGGCCAAGGCATCTCAGCTTTAATGACTTCTGGTCATCATGGGATTAGCCCTGCACACCATTAGCATCTCAACCTATCAACATGAGAACACACCTCATGCAACTCATACTAGGATAACATACCAATAGCTATCGATCGAAGATAAAGTTTCTCTGCATTTTCATACTGGTTCATGTCATAATTATACAGAGAGGCCAAGTGTCCTACTGACAAAGCCACTTCATAGTCTTCTTGACCAAGAAGCTGTTCCTTGATTTGTATGGCCTTGATATGCATCTCTTCAGCTTCCTGTATGGCCAGAAAAAAAACAAAAAAACAATCACACAGTCAGCATATATAAAAATACAAACAAAAAACAACTTCAGTATAAATAACATCTTGCCTAAGACTTAAAATTTAAATCACCACCCAAAAAATGACAACTGATTGTATGTGTGTGTTCAGAAAATAAAATCTAACTAACTTTGTCATGTCTATATTAAAACCCGCAAAAGATAGCCCTGGCCATTAGTCTCTAACCTCAGATACCTAGACTAAATTATTTTTCCCCATGTGTAGGTTTCACATCCTGTAATTTTTTATTTCCCATTTTATTCTTTCAACACTAACCTCATGACTCCTTAAGTACATCCCCACACTTGAATAAAAAAAAAAACAAAAAAAAAAACTTAAAAATTTCAAAACAAAAAGACCACATTTGACATACCCTGTTCATGATTTACAAACATGGAGAATTGTTCTCCCTTCCGTTACCCTTAACAAGCTGACAGCAAATTACAGATGTCAGTAATTTCAAACACCTTTTTTTCCCTCCACGATCACAACAGACTAGCCCCTCCCACACAAAACTTCACCCACAGCCATTTAAAAAAGCTCTCCTGGCGCAAGCAAAATACTCTCCCTTTGGCTTGAAGAAGATGTCTTCAAACCGCCTACCCGTTGTGCCTCACCAAATCAGACACTCTGTCTGTGCTCCGGTCCCGCCAACGTTAACCTCTGTGCTACCATACTGCCGCACCACCTTCGTGCCTGCCCTCTAATCTCACAAGCCGCATGGCGGGGCCAGGTAATCTTCAGCTCTCACACAGATCCCCTACATATTGGAGTCATTCCCCAGTCTCCTCAATCGCTGACCTCAGAACCCTGGCAGTGCTGTGAATCATCCAGCAGCACACCAGTCCGTTCAGTACTGACACTGATCAGAAACCGGCTATCACCGTCACCTCCTCTCCCCCCCCCCGCCTCTGCTTACTAGTTCTCCTGCAGAGCGGCGTCACCACCTACAGTACTCACAACTTGCCCAACTAACAAATCATTAGCCTCAGCAGTGTGCAATCACATTCCTCCACCCTCGCTCACCCCAGGACGTCAGCCATTTACTGCTGGCTTCCTTTCTCCCTGGTTCCTCACACCATTACGAGAAATTGTGGGGTACCTTTCCCCCACATCCACAAAGTATCCTCCATTCCAATAATTAAGGCCGTGTTCTGCACACCACTGGACCCTGGCTGACAGTTTTCACACTGGATCCAGATTAACATCAACATCTTCAAAACTACCTTCAACAGATGCACCATCAATAAATTTGATCAAGCAGATTATCCATCATTCATCTCGCTCAGGATCTTCACATCGTGTCATCCCAGGACCTTCGTCGCTGATTTCACAGCATTACTTACTGAATAGTAAAGTTATGTATTTACACCTGCCAGTTATCCGCACTGATAATACTCGCACAACTATTCAGCACAGCCAGCACACTGACACCACAGATGTCCGATCGGAAATGCCGACACTCCACCACGCAGCACCACCTTCACGAAATCTTCCTTCTGAAGCCTCGACTTGCTCACCCAGATGTGAGTATAACACCAAGATAGCTCTTATTATCTGGACTTTTTTAAACTTCACATAAAACTTGGCATTTGAAGCTTATCCCAACATCTTATTTTGCAGAGCTAGATGCATACATTTACATTTCATATTTAATAATTCAGTCTTGATATTTACATAATTGGCAAGTCTGACTGGAAGGATATCACATAAAATGTAATTTTCCATAGAGCAGAGTGCTAAACTTATTAGTCAAAATGTACCTGTTTAAAAACTTTACATCTCAAACGGCAAGTAAAAAAAATCAATTTGTGTAAATCATTGCAACACTCAAGAAAACCTTCTAAAAAAAATAGTTGCATGGCTAGCTTACCTTCTGAGGCACTGTGCCAGGAAAAGTATGCAGAGCAGAAATGTTAAACTCCTAACCTGCATACCTGTTATAGCATAGTGACTGAAGACACTACATGAGACAGGAAAGAAACATTTCCAGGAAGGTCAGCAATGACAACTTTCATACCCATAAAAGGTTTCCTTAAGCTGGCCATACACCTATGGATTATCTGCAGACTTTCTATGTTCAGATGGGGAAAAAGTTCAACAGATTCCTCCATCTATGCTAAACTGTGTGGATGGGGGAATCTCCCGCTGGACCAAGCTTCAGTATTTTGCTAGCCGGCCCCACTGGCTGCCACAATATCTGAACAATGCCTGCATCCAATCAGATTGTTCAGGTGTTTTGAGAGCCAGCTGGGCCGACTAGCAAGATACTGAAGCTTGGCCCAGTGGGAGATTACTCCATCCACACAGTTTAGTGTAATCTGTTGCACTTTTTCCATCTGATAGAAAATCTATCTGCAGATAAACTATAGGTGCAAGGCCAGCTTTAAAGGACAAGATAAACTCAGGATTGTAAGCACAGGACTCATTTCACAATCTATGCAGTTGTAGACCTGTGAAAATACCATTGTAATGACATCCAATATGCCAACTATCTTTACTGGGACTTAGAGTTAATGGTGGCAAGGAGGCTTTAGTCTATATATTTTATGTACTCCAATTGTTTATTTTTTTTATTTGGGAGACCGGTTCCAGCCTTCCTGACCCTGATAATTTCTCAACCATTATCTATTTCTCACTGCTATAAGCAAGCAAATAACTTCTGCAGCATTCTGCTGCTGCAGGGGCAGGTAAAGTGGAGTTGATTCAAGAAGGCTGCCAGAGCTTAAAATTGGACATGGTGAAAGGTGAGGATTGGCCATGTTACAGGGAACATCTAAAAAGGTGTTACTTGTACCTAAGCTGCACCCAAGATTTCCCTTTTGTGTTGAATTCTTCCTGAAAAATAGCAGTACACTTCCTGGTATGCAAGGGTGTCAAAGCACTCCTTTGCCTACAGTTGCATAGCTGTAAAGCTGCACTGCTGCCTCAAGCCACTAGATTAAGAAGATATGGTGTTCCATTTAGTGAAGAGACTACTTTACTGTTCACTTCTTTCTGTAGGGTCTGAAGCAAGGAAACAAAGCCCTGCTTCCACCAAGACAGCCACCTCTATAAAGCGACAGAGTAGAGACATGGCAATGTCAGTAACAGGCAAAGATCAGCTGCAGGGAGACCTCAGGTAATACTTGTGAATAGTCATTTGACTCCTTAATCCTCCATCTGCCTTTTTTGAGGCACAGCTTCCAGAGTTCAGTCCCTCTTTAAAAGGAAATTCTAATGCTAAAAACGACAAGAGTACGCTTTTTCCAAAAAATTATGCTACATAAATTTCAAATTCAGAAACCATCAGCGCACAGAGATAATAAGGCCATGAGAAACTAGCCAGAGAAAACAGCCATACTAACCAATGTAGGAAATCGTTCAATTAATATATACAGCATAGTAGTTTGCATGCAGCCAGGGAATTGCTTAACATTTTTGTTTTCACAGGAGACACTGGTTTTCCTTTTTCAACATCTGTCGTCTGTTTCTCTCCAATATACCAAACAGAATGTCAAGTGTAGCCTTACCTTAAACTTTCTCATGGACTGATACAACCTGCCAAGATTCCCGTAGTGTTTTGCTGTCTGTACGTTGAACTCACCAAAGGCTTTTTTGGCAAGTTGCAGGGATGAAAGATGAAGGTCATGGGCTTCTTGAAGAAGTTTCTGTTCTGTCTCTTTGTTGTGACAATCTATAGCAATCTCCTCCAGTATTAATGCTATGGGTGTAAAAATAAATGTCTCTTTAGCCACTCACAGCAAGCATCAACTTTCTCCATGTATAAAATGGATATGCACTGGCCATGATCATTTAAAGTGGAAACAAATTATATATCTCCCACTTTGTTTTTTTTTTTTTTTGGGAAATGCTGGATGAACAGAACAATCTTCTCGCTACTCTATTCCAGTGCTAAAGTACCCAAAGCAGATGAAGCCAGCTCCGCTTAACCTAGTTTCTAGTCATACATTAACACAATTGTATCTGCTGGTGCTCAGTTTAGTCTAACACCTAGTAGAAAAAAAAAAGCTTAATATATTCTAAAATGTAGGTAAAACATTTGTCAAGGGTTGGCCACATTGAAGGTTTATGAATAATAATGTGCTACCGTCCTTTCGCTTTAAAATATTTCCTATCAAAAAAGTCTCAGCGTTCTTATCTGTGATGAAGATAAGGAGGACTGTATACAGTGAGGAAAATAAGTATTTCATCCCCTACCAACCAACAATAATTATGGCTCCTACAGACTGGCTGTGTGGTACAGATTAGTCGTGTCAATTTAAGAAGGTGCTCCTAACTACAACTTGTTATGTATATAAAGACACCTGTCCATAGAATCTTTCTTCCATTCAAACCTCACCACCATGGGCAAGACCAAAGAGCTATCAAAGGACATTAGGGACAAGATTGTAGACCTGCACAAAGCTGGGTTGGGCTACAAGACTATCAGCAAGAAGCTTGGTGAGAAGGAAACAACTGTTGGAGCGAATATTTGCAAATGGAAGGAATACAAAATAACACAATAACCCTCGGTATGGAGCTCCATGCAAGATTTCACCTCCTGGGGTAAGGATGATCATGAAAAAAAACTGGAGGGATCAGCCAAGAACTACATGTGAGGAGCTTGTGAATCATCTCAAGGTAGTTGGGACCAGTCACCAAACAAACCATTAGTAACACAATACACTGCCATGGATTGAGATCCTGCAGCGCCCGCAAGGTCCCTCTCATGAAGGCACATGTACAGGCCTGTCTGAAGTTTGCCAATGAACATCTAAATGATTCAGAGAAGGATTGGGAGAAGGATTGGGAGAAAGTGCTGCAGTCAGATGAGACCAAAATTGAGCTCCTTGGCATTAACTCGACTCACCATGCTTGGAGGAAGAAAAATGCTGACTATGACCCTAAGAACACCATCCCTACAGTTAAGCACGGAGGTGGAAACATTATGCTTAGGGGCTGTTTCTCTGCCAAAAAAGTACAGGCCGACTTTGTTGCATTGAGGGGCTAATTGATGGAGCCATGTATTGTATAATCATCCCTCAGCCAGAAAACTGAAGATGGGTCTTTCAACATGACAATGACCCAAAAAATACCAACAAGGCAACAAAGCAGTGGCTCAAGAAGAACAACATTAAGGTCATGGAGTGGCCTAGCCAGTCTCCAGACATTAATCCTGAAGAAAATTTATGGAGGGAGTTGAAACTTCAAGTTGCCAAGAGACAGCCAAGAAAGCGTAAGGATTTGGAGAAAATCTGTAAAGAAGAGTGGACCAAAATCCCTCCTGAGATGTGTGCAAACCTGGTAACCAACTACAAGAAACGTCTCACCTATGCGCTTGCCAACAAGGGTTTCTCCACCAAGTACTAAGTCATGTTTTGCTCAGGAATCAAATACTTATGTTATAAATTGAGCTGCAGTTCAGTGAGTAGAATTTGTATTGTGTTTTTTTTTCTGGATTTTTGGTTGATATTCTGTCTCCATCATTTAAAAAAATACACCTATGATAAAAAATGATAGACCTTTAATTTCTCTGTAAGTGGGCAAACTTACAAAATCTGCAGAGGATCAAATAATTATTTGCCACACTGTATCTCAGATAACTAGGTAGGGTAGTTAAATCAAATAACGATCATTGATGTAAGAGATGAACGATAACTCCATAGAACTGTAGTGGAAATAATGTGGCAAGAAGACATAGGGGGTTATAATAAAAGGTAAAATGTACTTTATGGGACAAGCAAAAAAAACAGGCTACTTGTTCTAAGCCAACACCAAATTAACAAGCTGAAGGTAAAACTACTCTACTACTGCATCTCAAAATCATCAATACATTTGGGAAAAGCAGCCATGAAAGGAATTCACTATTCATAAAAAGAAGTTCTGGCCATACCTTTAACTCTTTTGGAGGAAGCTAATAATAGATGGTCTTCTGGTAGTATGTGTGTGATGATATCTATGGCACGTTCAGCATGAAATCTTAAAAAGGAACACAAAGTCATAAGTCAAGAACGCAAAGCATAAACTGGAATGATCTGTTTTTATACATTTTAAGTCCTCAGCAATTTTCATTACCACTTTACAGTCTCCAATTCACAAAGCAGACAGCGAAGAAATTATCAATATTCTGGATCATTTACTGCATGCAACAGTACTTAGCCATTTATTAACAGACTGATAGTTGCAACTTCCAAGCTTCATATAAAATTGAAAATTGAAAATGAGGTTTTACAATAAAAAAAAACAAACAAAAACAGTTACTCACAGTGCATTGTCAAATTTTCCCGAACTATACTGATGAACATAAGAAGAGTAGGCCAAATCTTCATGAGCTGTTGCCACGTGAATGTTTTTACCTCCAAAAACAGACTGTCGGATATCCAGAGCAGTCTACAATATTTAACAGTATGATCGTTAATATGCGAGAGAGTGAGAAAAAGAAAAAAAAAAAGTCCATAAAAGCAATGTACGTGCCTATATGACACTGGCCACATTCTTTCATGAGCTGTTGCCACGTGAATGTTTTTACCTCCAAAAACAGACTGTCGGATATCCAGAGCAGTCTACAATATTTAACAGTATGATCGTTAATATGCGAGAGAGTGAGAAAAAGAAAAAAAAAAAGTCCATAAAAGCAATGTACGTGCCTATATGACACTGGCCACATACACTGTACGTGACGAGTTATATCAGGCTTTGTAAGCAGTTACCAGTCATTAATGAATGCCTCAGTATTGAGGCATTCATTAATGAACTAATTAAGCTTTTTGTAAAAGCTTCTTCCTTTCATTAATGAAAGAATGAAGCCGTTACATGCAAATACAGGACCGCAATTTGCGATCCCGTATTTGACAG